>NC_033636.1:1003774-1089963 GCF_001540865.1 Ananas comosus
GTATTAACAAACACGTTCAAAATTTTATATACATTAAGGAATACATAGCTATTATCAAACACATGAACAAACACGTTCAAAATTTTATATACATTAAGGAATACATAGCTATTATCAAACACATGATTTGCACATTAGCCGTTCACATTTATCACAAAAAAACTAAAAGATAACTATAGTTGATATGAAAAAATTAAGCACAATAAATATCACCAGTAAACGTTATCCTAATGACGCTCAACACTCAATTTTTTTTAGTAATTTTTGTTCTTGACAAGCGAACTTGAATCTTCTTGTGGTTTTCGAGACAAAATGAGACTCAAAGACCACATAAGTTTCTCAGAAATTACTTAATAATGTGTCAAGAAATTAGCCAACTAATTAATAAATCTAAGTTGCATAATTTGGCGCCTAAATTTAAATCTTAGAATTTAGGCTCATACACTAATAACTCAAGATAATTACGAGGAACAAAAAGAAAAACTCTAAATTCTAATAACTCTAAGATGTATAACTGGCTTTAATTGGGACGCACATACAATATGGAGGACAAAATTATTAGGCCTGCATTATCTCGTTTAATAAATGAGCGGAACATGAGTTGAATTGTTTAGTGCGAATTTTAACGAGTCAAACACGAGCTAGAGTTAGGTTGCCTGCGTTCATAAATGAGACCGAATACTAGTTGAATTTTTCAGCTTGAAATCTGAACGAGTTGAACACGAGCTGGAGTTAGCTTCCTCGCGGTCGGCTCGATATAGTTGGAATGTGCATATCAGTTGAATTTTTTAGCTCGAATCTTAATGAGTCAAACATGGGATAGGATCAGCTTACTCGTTTTCCGCTTGATATAGCTCAAATATAAAAAGCCGAACATGACCTATATATATTGTGACGCCCCCACTTTTCAGAGGATCATCCATTCTAGAATTACTCTAAGCCTAGCACACTTATCTCTCTTGACCTCTTGGGTCTAACCACCGCAAAAAATACTATAGCTGGGTTTAAGAGATTTAACCATATTATATCTTATATATAGGACTATTTGGGGTTTCACATTCTCCCCCCTTTAAGTCCTAACGTCTTCGTCGGGCTCAGACTCGCAAATATTAGGCGATGTGGACTCATCTTGCTAGCTTTAATTGATCTTGTGGGGGAGTCACGCTCTACCCATAATAATTATCCGCATGAGATTTTCACTCTTACGGCTATATAATCCTGCCTCAGCCGAAACTTATCTCACACTTCCAGCTGATAATTGACTTTGATACTAACTGTGATATCCCACTTCTCAAGGGGTCATTCATCCTAAAACTACTTTTGTTTTAGCACGCTTAACTCTTTTAACCTCTTGGGCCTAGTCACCGCCCAAAAATATTATAGTCGGATTTAAGAGTTTTAGCTTTATTATATTTTCTATATAAGACTATTTGGAATCTCACATATATATAGTTTATAATCCAAATATAAAGAGACCTATATTTTATGAATTTCAATTAATAGATTATACTTCTAATTTTTTAATTTTTTATTTTTTTTACATAGTAGTAGGATTGATGATCTAATTGTTTCCCGTGAGCTATTTTGTGTCTGGCTCATTAATAAACAAACCAAACACGGAATTAGTTTTTAGCTTAATTTTTTAATGAGTCACCTTATATTCGATTTGTTTAATAAACAAACGAATACGAGTCGGCCCGAACTGCTCATGTTCGACTCATTGACAGCCCTAACCTTGACAACGTAGTTAGTTGTTTTAGTCTCTTTATTTTGTATGCATTATTTGGTAGGCACTAATACATACACTTAACTACGCTTGTGACCCAATGCGAAATGCATTATTTCGATTCTAGTTGTTTTAGTCTCTTTTCATGAATAAAGTAGTTTTCTATTGTTTTTTGCGTGAACCAAAGCATACAAAATAAATGCTTCAAAATTTTGCGAAAATATACATAAGCATCCCTTTATAGCTGTGCTTATGATAGAACATTTCATTATTTGCTTTTGTTGCAAAGAAGAACGGGTTCTTTTTCAGATAAGAATATGCCCAGTGAGTCATTGGGGGAAAACAAATTAGAAATTAATAATCACCGTAGCGAGCATTATGTACAGTTTAATTTAATTAAGATAATTCTATAGAATAGAATGTGAGTTACGTAGGGTTGGCACGACTAACATTTTTCTAGATCAAATTGGGTTAGCTGCGGCTCACTTCATTTCGGAGAAAATTAGTCGATAGCGTGGGTCGGACCAACAATGGCTTGGATCCTTATCATGCGTGATCCGGCCACCTTTTTCTAGAACGTGGCCTGACACAGCTCGAACAAGATTGGGTGATACTGGGCAGTGTTGGGCATCGGCTTGTCCATTTTTTCTATATTTCTACTTTTATATATTTTTTATTTTTTATTTTTTAGAGTTTTACTATTAAGTTTGTGAATTATATATAGTTATTTCTCTATAGTTACTTATTAAGTAAATAAGTTCGAAATAAATTTTTAAGCAAATTATTTGAAAGTCGAAAAGTTAAAATTAGTATTTAAAAGTAAAAATAAAAAATAATAGAAAAGTTAGGGAAAATAGGAAAATAAATAAATAAAAGGACGATGCTGGCTAGGTAAAAATACAGTGTCGTAGCGATGGCGCTCGACCCTATGACATGACGTGACATGAATTAGAATGCAGGCCTTTGCTTGCGCCTTCTGGGCTTAACATAGCATAACACGGAGTCGTAGATTGCATCCAATTCTTGATCTTACATTTGAATCGATAAAATTAATATGCTTCAAATTAAATTTAAAGTCGTGCTCTTAAAAATATGAAATATTCAAATTACAAATTCACACACATTTTCTTAATTTCAAAATTAGTGTGTAAAATTGGTAATGATATAAAGAGAAGAATACTATTATGAGAAAAATAGCTGTTCAAAGAAACTCTTAATTTACCAAATGTTTAATAATTTTAAGTTAGATAATCTAAAATAATTTGGAAAAAAAGGAACATCTCATCCTTCCACATTGGACTTCCTCTAAATTTTTGTAACAAGTCTTTAAGATTCCGTGACAAACGAAGTATAATATGTGTTTTTGCAGGCTTTTTTATTTAGGGCATGTTTGGTTGCCCATAAGTGAAACAATAAAAGTGATATTTTGGCGAAATGAAATTATTTTGGTTGTTTGGATTATAAAAGTAAACATGTAAGTGTTTTTTGAAAAGTGAACCCATGAAGTGGATTATAACTAAAATCCATTTTTTTGACTTCGGCAAAAAAAATTTCGAAGTCGTTGAAAGTGGGCCGCTTCATTCACGCGACTTACGAACCGCATACAAAAATCTTCTTCCATACCATCTACAAAAAATAAAAAATAATAAAAAAAAAACCGCGTGTCTTAACAAAAAAAAACCAACACATTTTTTTTAAAAAAATCATTTTATTTTTTTATTTTCTTATATAGAACCAAATAATATATGTCATAAAAACTGTATTTTTTCTTTTACTTTTTTGAAACCAAACACTTGAACTCAAAAGTGGCTTCCATAAAATTCACTTTTTGAAAAGTGACTTTTTTTTCACTTCGATCACTTACGGACAACCAAACATGACCTTAAGAGAAGTACTAAATATACTTTTGTGTGATATTTGATTATATTCTTTATATACTATTTGATATAGGTGTCTGAAGTAATGAAAGATATACATCCAAATAAGTCTAATCTTTGAATCTAGATTAGGATACCAGATCCACCTTTTTAAATTTGAAAATTTTCAGACATGGATTGGGATCTCACCTGCCTACTCAAATTCAAACTCAGAACTTTGAGTAAGAATTCTTTTTTTTTTTTTTAAGAGTTGGATTTCAGATTTGGATCAATATTCTTATTTGGTTTCGTATTCATATATTTAGATTGTGAATCCAAAATTGGTTTTATTCAGTATGTAGCATGTCTATTTAGATCATGTTCAACAATATTTTCTTAGAATTCTTAATTTTCTTTTATATTTTTCTAGCCCTCTATAAATTTTAGGAAGCTTGATATCCGATTAATATCCAAATTAATATTTGGACCTCATGTAAAAATATGGATATGAATATAAATCGGGCAGTACCAGATCCAAAGCATTTAAGACGTAGGCGTTTAAGATATCTCCATTTGTTTTGTATGATTCAAAGCATTTAAGATGTATGCTTTTAGATTTTGAGCAATGCTTTCTCTCTCAGCTTTATTTTTTATTTTATACTCTTTATTTTTTTGACATAGAGAAAGATAGCACGTTACCCACGAGATCCGGGCAGCGTTGACCATCCCCAAGCAATTGACACGAGGATAACAACAACGACACTCCAATAGGATACACTACTCTGCTATGTCATGTAGGGTCTATAGCTAGTTGAGAATTATACTTAGTAATCATGCCGTGGAGGATAGAGCGGGAGCTGGCTAACCCAATTGCCAGCCTCTCATGAACAAAGCCGGGATTGGCTACTCGGTGGCCATTCTCGGAGGGTCAGGACTGGCTACCCGATTGTCATTCTCATATGGACAGAGATGGGAATAGCTTATATACTCCTGAAAAATTTTCGACTTTCTGATTTATCTTTTTTAGAAGATTAATATTAAAAATAACTTTTTTACGTTCCAACCTATTTTAAATATATCCCTAGGGTTAAAATTTGTTAATGAATTATGTTATCTTTATAAAATTACTATTTTGTCCTTTCAAATATACCCTTCTACCGTTCTACCATCATCGACTTTTTTTATTTGCCCTTCAGTTAGGGGCACAAAAAGTATCTTATTTGTTAGTCTTTTCAAATATATCTTTCTACTATTACCAATATTTCTTAAGTTAAGGGCAAAAATAATATTTTAATTTTTTTTAACTATGCTACATATTTAACTCACGTTTAATCCAAATTAACTTAACAGATGGTAACTGTAGGGATATTTTGAATTAACGGAGAACATATGAGGGGTATATTAAAAAGAAAAAAAAAAGTCGGAATAAATGAGTTATTTTCAAAGTTTTGAAGGGTGTATAAGACAATTATCCCTATATATTTATATACATAGTTGGACTAGAATGCTACAGTAAGGAGAATTATTGATTTTTGATTTAATGGCTAAAGTTTGGATCCAAAGTCTAAAAACTCACAAGCACTAATATTTCTGCCCTATCGATAGAGAGAGAAACAATATAAATTCTAATAACTCTAGTTTGGATAATTTGTATGNACAATTTTTTTTTGAATATCTTTATTGGTTTTTGGTCCCGTAAACACGCATCCAAACATCCATTTGTGAATATAAATATTTTTTTTTCTGACATCCTAGGAATTCAAAATAAAAAAAACATTAGTGGAAGGCAAATAAAAAATGCCCTACTATCAATTTAATAATCATTATATGTAAAATTGTTACACTTTTATTTTGTATTATATCTTTTATTATATTACCAATTCTATTTGTATTATTACACATGATTTTATTATATCATCAAATCATGTGTTTGATAATGCTACAACCTTTGAAGTCGATGGGGCCCACAAAGCAGTGAGTTAATTTGCGTACGATGCGAACTCACGACTTCACGATCGTCACGCATGAAGCCTATTTGAGCTTGTATTAACAAACACGTTCAAAATTTTATATACATTAAGGAATACATAGCTATTATCAAACACATGAACAAACACGTTCAAAATTTTATATACATTAAGGAAATACATAGCTATTATCAAACACATGATTTGCACATTAGCCGTTCACATTTATCACAACAAAAACTAAAAGATAACTATAGTTGATATGAAAAAATTAAGCACAATAAATATCACCAGTAAACGTTATCCTAATGATGCTCAACACTCAATTTTTTTTAGTAATTTTTGTTCTTGACAAGCGAACTTGAATCTTCTTGTGGTTTTCGAGACAAAATGAGACTCAAAGACCACATAAGTTTCTCAGAAATTACTTAATAATGTGTCAAGAAATTAGCCAACTAATTAATAAATCTAAGTTGCATAATTTGGGGCCTAAATTTAAATCTTAGAATTTAGGCTCATACACTAATAACTCAAGATAATTACGAGGAACAAAAAGAAAAATACTAAATTCTAATAACTCTAAGATGCATAACTGGCTTTAATTGGGACGTGTTGGGAACCGGATGGATCGTCCGTCATGTGCTACCAACAAAGATGCACGAAAAATAGAGAAAATCGACCGAACGGTAAAAGAAATAAATGCAGAAAGAAGAAACCAAGATTTACGTGGTTCGGCAATTGCCTACGTCCACGGGGAGAGCGAGAGAGATGTATTCCACTATATGAAGAAATAAAAGTACAAGCTTACACCTTATGTCTTCTCCGGATAAAAAAAACCAAGAACCTTATGGTGAATCCCACCTTTCTTGTTCCAACGAAAACTCCAAGAAAAATACCGAAAAAGCTTTTCGTAAAACCGAGAAGACCAAATTAGAGAAGTATAGAAACTCTAACCAAATTCCTTTATGCCGTTGCTTCGAAGAATCCGAACCGCTCAGGCNTTTGGCTCGATTACAAACAGAAAAGAAAAAAAAAAGAAAAATTAATTACCATTTTTTCTTCTCTCTTCACTCAATCCACTGAAATTCTAGACGAAGAGCCTTTCCTGTCGTCCTCCTCCGCTACCGCAGCCAACGAGATAGAGTTTCGGCGGTTGCTAAATACTTAAATAAGTGTTGGTAAATTAGCAGCACTCTTTTAGGTTATAGCGACACTCTTTAACTGTCACTATATACCTAGCGACCTCACATATAACAACACTTTTTAAAAGTGTCGGTAATTTTAGCTAGCAGCACTTTTTTGACTTATACCTACATTTAATAGTGTCGCTATAGACCATTTTTGTTGTAGTGGATGTCCCACTTCTCAAGGGGTCATCCATTCTAAAACTATTTTAGTTTTAGCACGCTTAACTATTTTAACCTCTTGGGCCTAACCATCGCTCAAAATATTATAACCGGATTTAAGAGTTTTAGCTTTATTATATTTTCTATATAAGACTATCTGGAATCTCACATATATGTAGATTAATCCAAATATAAAGAGACATATACTTTATGAATTTCAATTAATAGATTAAACTTCTGATTTTTAATTTTTTATTTTTTTTACATAGTAGTGGGATTGATGATCTAATTGTTGCCTGTGAACTATTTTGTATTTGGCTCATTAATAAACAAACCAAACACGGAATTAGTTTTTAGCTTAATTTTTTAATGAGTCACCTTATATTCAACTTGTTTAATAAACAAACGAATACGAGTTGGCCCGAACTGCTCATGTTCGACTCATTGACAGCCCTAACCTTGACAACGTTGCTATAGTACTCCTAGCGCTACTATTTGGTAGGCACTAATACATACACTTAACTACGCTTGTGACCCAATGCGAAATGCATTATTTCGATCCTAGTTGTTTTAGACTCTTTTCATGAATAAAGTAGTTTTCTATTGTTTTTTGCGTGAACCAAAGCATACAAAATAAATGCTTCAAAATTTTGCGAAAATATCAAAATATACATAAGCATCCCTTTATAGCTGTGCTTATGATAGAACATTTCATTATTTGCTTTTGTTGCAAAGAAGAATGGGTTCTTTTTCAGATAAGAATATGCATGCCCAGTGAGTCATTGGGGGAAAACAAATTAGAAATGAATAATCACTATAGCGAGCATTATGTACAGCTTAATTTAATTAAGATAATTCCATAGAATAAAATATGAGTTACGTAGGGTTGGCATGACTAACATTTTTCTAGATCAAATTGGGTTAGCTGCGGCTCACTTCATTTCGGAGAAAATTGGTCGATAGCGTGGGTCGGACCAACAATGGCTTGGATCCTTATCATGCGTGGTCGGGCCACCTTTTTCTGGAACGTGGCCTGACACAGCTCGAACAAGATTGGGCGATACCGGGCAGTGTTGGGCATCGTCTTGTCCATTTTTTCTATATTTCTACTTTTATATATTTTTTATTTTTTATTTTTTAAAGTTTTACTATTAAGTTTGTGAATTATATATAGTTATTTCTCTATAGTTACTTAATTATTAAGTAAATAAGTTGAAAATAAATTTTTAAGCAAATTATTTGAAAGTTGAAAAGTTAAAATTAGTATTTAAAAGTAAAAATAAAAAATAATAGAAAAGTTAGGAAAAATAGGAAAATAAATAAATAAAAGGACGATGCTGGCTAGGTAAAAATACAGTGTCGTAGCGATGGCGCTCGACCCTATGACATGAATTAGAATGCAGGCCTTTGCTTGCGCCTTCTGGGCTTAACATAGCATAACACGGAGTCGTAGATTGCATCCAATTCTTGTTCATCTTACATTTGAATAGATAAAATTAATATGCTTCAAATTAAATTTAAAGTCGTGCTCTTAAAAATATGAAATATTCAAATTACAAATTCACACACATTTTCTTAATTTCAAAATTAGTGTGTAAAATTGGTAATGATATAAAGAGAAGAATACTATTATGAGAAAAATAGCTGTTCAAAGAAACTCTTAATTTACCAAATGTTTAATAATTTTAAGTTAGATAATCTAAAATAATTTGGAAAAAAAGGAGCATCTCATCCTTCCACATTGTACTTCCTCTAAACTTTTGTAACAAGTCTTTAAGATTCCGTGACAAACGAAGTATAATATGTTTTTTTGTAAGCTTTTTTATTTAGGGTATGTTTGGTTGCCCATAAGTGAAACAATAAAAGTAATATTTTGGCGAAATGGAATTATTTCGGTTGTTTGGATTATAAAAATAAACATATAAGTATCTTTTGAAAAGTGAACCCATAAAGTGGATTATAACTAAAATCCACTTTTTTGACTTCGGCAAAAAAAATTTCGAAGTCGTTGAAAGTGGGCCGTCTCATTCACGCAACTTATGAACCGCATACAAAAACCTTCTTTCATACCATCTACCAAAAAAAAAAAAAAAAAAAAAAAAAAAAAAAAACCGCGTGTCTTAACAAAAAAAAACCAACACATTTTTTTAAAAAAAATCATTTTTTTTTTATTTTCTTATATAGAACCAAACAATATATGTCATAAAAATTGTATTTTTTCTTTTACTTTTTTGAAACCAAACACTTGAACTCAAAAGTGGCTTCCATAAAATTCACTTTTTGAAAAAGTGACTTTTTTCACTTCGATCACTTACGGACAACCAAACATGACCTTAAGAGAAGTACTAAATATACTTTTGTGTGATATTAGATTATATTCTTTATATACTATTTGATATAAGTGTGTGAAGTAATGAAAGATATACATCCAAATAAGTCTAATCTTTGAATCTAGATTAGGATACCAGATCCACCTTTTAAATTTGAAAATTTTCAGACATGGATTGGGATCTCACCTGCCTACTCAAATTCAAACTCAGAACTTTGAGTAAGAATTCTTTTTTTTTTTTTTAAAGAGTTGGATTTCAGATTTGGATCAATATTCTTATTTGGTTTCGTATTCATATATTTAGATTGTGAATCCAAAATTGGTTTTATTCAATATGTAGCATGTCTATTTAGATCATGTTCAACAATATTTTCTTAGAATTCTTAATTTTCTTTTATATTTTTCTAGCCCTCTATAAATTTTAGGAAGCTTGATATCTGATTAATATCCAAATTAATATTTGGACCTCATGTAAAAATATGGATATGGATATAAATCCGGCAGTACCAGATCCAAAGCATTTAAGACCTAGGCGTTTAAGATATCTCCATTTGTTTTGTATGATTCAAAGCATTTAAGATGTATGCTTTTAGATTTTGAGCAATGCTTTCTCTCTTAGCTTATATTTTTTATTTTATACTCTTTATTTTTTTGACATAGAGAAAAATAGCACGTTACCCACGAGATCTAGGCAGCGTTGACCATCCCCAAGCGATTGACACGAGGAATAACAACACCGACACTCCAATAGGATACACTACTACTCTGCTATGTCATGTAGGGTCTATAGCTAGTTGAGAATTATACTTAGTAATCATGCCGTGGAGGATAGAGCGGGAACTGGCTACCCAATTGCCAGCCTCTCATGAACAAAGCCGGGATTGGCTACTCGGTGGCCATTCTCATACGGACAGAGTCAGGACTGGCTACCCGATTGTCATTCTCATAAGGACAAAGATGGAAATAGCTTATATACTTCTGAAAAATTTTCGACTTTTTGATTTATCTTTTTTAGAAGATTAATATTAAAAATAATTTTTTTACGTTCCAACCTATTTCAAATATATCCCTAGGGTTAAAATTTGTTAATGAATTATGTTATCTCTATGAAATTATTATTTTGTCTTTTCAAATATACTTTTCTATAGTTCTACCATTACTGACTTTTTTTATTTGCTCTTCAGTTAGGGGCACAAAAAGTATCATATTTGTTAGTCTTTTCAAATATATCTTTCTACCATTACCAATATTTCTTATTTGTCCTTAAGTTAAGGGCAAAAATAATATTTTAATTTTTTTTAACTATGCTACATATTTAACTCACGTTTAATCTAAATTAACTTAACAGATGGTAACTGCAAGGGAATTTTGGATTGACGGAGAACATATGAGGGGTATATTAAAAAGAAAAAAAAAAAGTAGGAATAAATGAGTTATTTTCAAAGTTTTGAAGGGTGTATAGGCAATTATCCCTATATATTTATATACATAGTTGGGCTAGAATTAATGCTACAGTAAGGAGAATTATTGATTTTTGATTTAATGGCTAAAGTTTGGATCCAAAGTCTAAAAACTCACAAGCACTAATATTTCTGCCCTATCGATAGAGAGAGAAACAATATAAATTCTAATAACTCTAGTTTGGATAATTTGTATGCCAAATTTAAGATTCGAGAGCCTTGGTTCATCCAGCAATAAGTCTAGATGACAAAGAAAAAAAAGTAATATCTAAATTCTAGTAACTCCACGTTGCATTGGTGGGTTCCAGAATATATAACTTTACCTAGGCTTTTTAGTGGGTATTTTTTAAAAAAATTTCTCTCTCTTTTGTGTAGTATTTATAAATGGATGACTTGCAGGTTTATCGTCTGAAAACAAGATTAAATTCGTCTTGTACTATGCCCAGTCTTATTATTACATGTACATTTGTTGTCATTGCAATTTTCACAAACACTTTTTGATCATCATAGGTAGTAAAATCAATCATCTCTAATCTTCACTAGTATTTTAAAAAGATGCAGGAGTTGGAAATTGTCGTTGCATATAGAGGACTGTAAATTATTTCTAAATTTAATTCATACTCAAATAAAGAGTATTTTGATTTTTAAACGTAGCTGATTCTCCAATCCGTTATTTGCTGCTGTCATCTTAAGTCAGTTTCAACATCTTTTCCTTGATGGAGTAGTTTTCTGTTGTTTATTGTGTGAACCAAAACATACAAAATGGATGCTTTTGGGTTTTGAGCAATATATACACACTTTTATAGCTACATTGATGGTAGAAAATT
The DNA here is from genome assembly GCF_001540865.1 of Ananas comosus. Taxonomy (NCBI): domain Eukaryota; kingdom Viridiplantae; phylum Streptophyta; class Magnoliopsida; order Poales; family Bromeliaceae; genus Ananas; species Ananas comosus. Next base: position 1,015,286 of record NC_033636.1, read on the forward strand.
TTATTATTTACTTTTGTTATAAAATAGAAAAAAAGTATGGATGCTTTTTTAGAAAGGAAAAAACTAAATGAGCTATTGGAGGGAAGCAAACTTGCACCTACTTATTTGCGTTTATAATATTATAAATATTTTAATCTAATTATATAATTTGTATAAATTGGGATTCCATCCGGGGTTAAGCTGACATGATATATAATCTTCCAAATAGAACTAGGCTTCACACAACCCAACTGCATGAACCAGATTTAAATCTATTTTAGTTTTTGTTCCAAAACAGCTAAAATCAGTTTTGAACAAAATCTAAACCGGTCCAAAACCGGTTCTAGTGGGTACCATTTATCCAACCCCGATATCAAATCTGTTCCTACTAGTTTCTCAAAATCAGTTCTAATTGGTTTTATAAATTGATTGATCATTTATGCACAGCGTCGATTATCGTAGTTAGGAGAGGGTGGATGATAGTAAATATTGTGAAGAGAAGTGCAACGGGAAAGGTGTGTGAGCCAACTCAACAAAAAAGCGCAACATACTCAACGTCATTGCATATAGTCCCACATTGCCTATTGAAATATTTTACAGGGTGCACAAGAGTTTGTAAAAATTCTATATTTGGGCAAATTCTCGGGCATTTACTAGTTTAGTGACAAAACTAGGGAATTTTCTTGAACCACTTGGCGCTCTAAAACTAATATACGAATCCAAAATTTTATCTAGAAGTTTATCCAGTAATTCTATTATCATCTTACTCTTCTTGTCTAATGACCTAGAATTTTTTTAGTAATTTTCACCATAAAATCTAACTCAAATCCGACATAATTTTCTCAAAACTTTCATTGCAATATATCATGAAATTCCCCAACTAAAGTATGTTTGGTTTGTCATAACATTAGGCCGAACACAATTTTCTGATCGGAGAATAGTTTTTTATTTGTTTGGTTCCACAATCCTTCATCCAAGTGCCACAACAAGCCTAGAAGTAAAATGGCTAAAGTATTTCTAAAAATATACTATATATATATATAGAATGAGTTGAGCTGGAATGCTATCGGTAGCAAACGGGCTCCGTTGCCACCCATTTGTTTTCGATGATGGAGCTTTTAAATTGACGATCGGCACCGTTGAACATGATCTATATCAGTTGAAGTATCTAGAAATCAAATTTCAAATCTTTTCGACATCATTTACCTAATGATCAAAGGGTTTCAAAATTAGTAATTTTAATGGTTGATATGAGGGGTTTTCTTGTTTAACGGTGTAAAGCTATCCAAATCAATTAAATTTTGGTTAGAAAATTCTTTAAACTATTTAGAATAAGATCTATACTCTCGATCAAGATTACAAAATTTTTATCATCACTTTTCAGAGAATATTCATTTTCAGCCATTCATTTTTACGCCCACTTGATGGACAAGAAAACAATATGGAAAAAGTATGAAATTTGATTTCTAGATACTTCAAGTGGTATAGATCATTTTCAACAGTGCCGATCGTCGATTTGGAGGCACCATCATCGAAAACAAATGGGTGGCAACGGAGTCCGTTTGCTACTGATAGTATTCCAGCTCAACTCTATATAGAATTATGCTACTATACTATTAATAGTACCAAACTCTTGATACTATTGAGTTTTCAGCCATTGAATGAAAGGATGTACGGTTAGGATGATGGTGGTCTCCGGTTAAATTGATAGTGGTCCCCTAGGGTTGAGTGGGTGGTTGGTTCAATAGTATAATCTAACGGGTGAAAATGATTAAAAGGTAGATCTAACGATAGAAAACTCAATAGTACCAAAGGCTTGGTACTATTGATAGTATAGTAGCCAGACTCATATATATATATATATATACATATATATATATATATATATATACATATATATATACATATACATATAGAATTAGACTGGAATACTATTAGTAGTAAAACACTCTTTTTGCTATCAAGTTTTTAACCCTTGGATGAAAAATTGTAGGGTTAGGATGATATTAGTCGGTTAGAGTTGAGTGGTCCTCCTAGGGTTGAGTGGTCCCTACTGGGTTATAGTATTTAATCCAATGGCTAGAAATGATGAAAAGAGTTGATCCAATGGCTAAAAAACTGGTAGCAACAATAGAATTTTGCTACTAATAGTAGCCCAGTCCAACTCTATACATATAATATATATATATATTATAGATATATATATATAATAAGTTGAGCTAGAATACTTCTAAAAGTATTATGAGGTTGTGCTTTTGAGTTTTTAACCATTGGATGAAAAAATGTAAGGTTGGGATGATGGTGCTGGTAGTGGTAGGTGGAATAGTGTTTGATCCAAGGGCTATTAGTAATCAATGAGTAGATCTAAGGGCTAGAAATCTAAAGCACCAATTGGGTGATACTTCTAAAGTATTCTAGCTCAATTATATATATATATAATATATATATATATATATATATAAAATTGAGCTAGAAAACTCTCAAAAGCACCAACCCCTTAGTGCTTTTGAGTTTCTAACCTTTGGATCTATTTCTTGATTATTAATACCTTTGGATCAAGCAAGCACTATTATCTCGGTCCTTTTGATAGAGAGAGAAATAATATAAATTCTAATAACTCTAGGTTGCATAATTTGTAGGCCAAATATAGAATTTGAGAGTTTTGGTTCATCCACTAATAACTCTAGATTACAAGGAAAAAAAAAAAATCTAAATTCTAATAACTCCACGTTGCATTGGTGGGTTCCAAAATATATAATTTGGAGGAGAAAATTAAATCTCGTCCTCGCCCTAACTTTATCTAGTGTAGGCTTATTAGTGGGTTTTTTTTAAAATTTCTCTCTCTCTCTTTTTTGTGTGGTATTTATAAATAGATAACTTGCAGGTTTATGGTCTGATAAATTTATGTTAAATAGCACATGTATTCTCTCTCCGAGGACAAGATTAAATTCGTCTTGTTTTATGCCCAGTCTTATTATTACATGCACATTTGTTGTCATTGCAATTTTCACAAACACTTTTTGATCATCGTAGGTAGCAAAGTCAATAATCTCTAATCTTCACTAATATTATAAAAAAATGCAGGAGTTGGAAATTATTGTTACATATGTAAGGCCATAAATTATTTTTAAATTTAATTCATACTTGAGTAAAGAATATTTTGATTTTCAAACCTAGCTGATTTTCCAATCCGTTATTTGTTGCTGTGATCCTAAGTCAGTTTCAACATTTTTTTTCTTGATGGGTAGTTTCTTGCTGTTTTTTGTGTGAAGCAAAACATACAAAATAGATGCTTTTGGGTTTTGAGCAATATATACACACTTTTTATAGCTGCATTGAGGTTAGAAAATTTTATTATTTGCTTTTGTTGTAAAATAAAAAAAAAGTATGGATGCTTTTTCAGAGAAGAAAAAACTAAATGAGTTATTGGAGGGAAGCAAACTAGCAACTAGTAATTCGCGTTTGTAATATTATACATATTTTAATCCAATTATATTATCGGTATAAATTGGGATTCCATCTGGATTAAACTGACATGACATATAATCTTTCAAATAGAATTAGGCTTCGCACAACCCAAATGCACGAACCTGATTTGAATATTGGGCGAAACCTGTCCGGTTACAGTATTTGTTCTAAAACAGGTGAAATATGTTTCGAATAAAATCTAAATCGGTCCAAAACCGATTCTAGTGGGTGTCATTTATGCAACTCCAATATCAAATCTATTCCTACTAGTTTTTCAAAATCGGTTCTAACCGGTTTTATAAATCGGTTGATCATGTTGGCACAGCGTCGATTATCGTCATTAGGAGAGGGTTGATGATAGTAAATATCATGAAGAGAAGTGCAACGGGAAAGGTGTGGCGCAACATACTCAACGTCATTGCATTTAGTCCCACATCGCCTATTGAAATATTTTCCATAGTTCCGGGGGCTACAAAGGGAGTGGGACGTGGACCTTTCCTCCATACTTACCTGGACGGGGTCTATGGGTGATCAACAAGGCTCATGGCCTAGGCCCGCGGCCCACATTGCACTCGGTGGGCGCGCTGGCCTACCATCTCCCCAAGTGGGAGAGTGGACGTCATAATTTGTGGTAGAGGGGGTACGCGCCATGCGCGGCCCCTGCCAAATTCTGTAATTCTAATTTTTCAGCACTAATAAATATTTAGTACAATATTTATATCAAATTTGGAAATTTTAATTTTTTAATATTAATAAATATTTAAGATAATAAAAGAGTTTGGCTATGATGATTTTAAAAGCACAAAACACTTCATATTTGTAAATTTTCTGCCATTGGATTAAATTCTTTGATCATTTTTATCCGTTTGATCATACTATTTAACCAACTACTCATTTAACTCTAGAGAACCACTTTTGTCCTAATTGCACATTTTTAATCCACAGACCGAAAATCTACAAGTACCAATAACTTACATTCTTAATTAAAGGGTCGAAAACCTACGAGAACCAATAACTTTATACTTTTAAAAACATAGGAGCTGAATTCGATAATAAAATATTATTTTAATATTAATAAATATTTAATTTATATTGAATTATGTGAATTCCACAATTCAAATATTTAATGTTAAAAAAATACTAATAAACATTATTAATGAGATATTTAATTATGTGAGGATGAAAAAAAAAAAAGCTTTTAATGGTAATAAAATGTTAATAAATATTTAATTATGTGAGGGATACAAATTAAAAAAAGGGTTAATCCAGTCCAAAAACACACTTTTTACACGGCGTCTTTCATTCATCAACTATATTAATTAATATTTTGGATAATTTTGGGTTTGGAAATGGTGTCCACTAATTTTCTTTATTTATTAGTTTTTTCAATTACCACCACTTATGTTTGATTGGGAACAAAACAAAACCAAAAATTACTTTTGGTATAAAACATATTTTTTCGCTTGTTCGATTCAACGTAAAATAATTTTTTCATAAAAATATTTTTAGAACTTTAGAAAATAATTGAGTTTTTTTGTTTTTAGCGGTTTTTCGGGAAAAAAAAAGCTCCCTATCTCTTTATATTAATGTAATATTTTATATTTATAATATTTTTTTTTATAAATATATATATATTAGTAGAGTATACGCGCAAATACAAGTAACAAATATTTTAATAGTTATCTCAAATTAATATAAATTTATACATTATATTTACTCAAAAATTTATAATATAAAATAAATTTATTTATTATATACTATTTAAAATATCTGCCATATTCTAACTCAAATTTAATAGTTGTTGCCAATAATAATTATATAGTTTATTTTTTTATTTTATAAAATTTATATGTAGTGTAGATAAATATATACACTGAATCTTGTTTTATATTTTTTAAATTCTGATAAATCTATGTCACGCCTTGAATTACTCGTTTTCCCGGCACGCTAACAGACTCGCTGTATATAGAGAAATTTTTTCTGTATACGAAACGATAGCTGTACATGTACCTATAATCATACAATACTACAACCAGTAATATAGAGCTGATAAAAGAAATACATATAATAATATCGGTTCAACATACATACATAGTATCCTGATACAAAAGCACTCGCTCCAGCGAGGATCTAACATTAGTATGTACAAGAACCAAAACTAACACTAGCTGTAATGGGTATATCTCTAGATCGGCAGCAATACTGGAAGGGATCTAACTCGCGACTCCCTTTCTACGATCTGTATCCGAAACAGCAGCAGCCGAAGAAGAAGACTCTACAAAAAGGGTCCACTAACTGGGTGTGAGAACTACTGCAAAAAGAATTAGTCCTCAGTTGGTACCGCTACCGACCTCAACGGCTCACCCACTAAGTCTATAGAAGTATGCTCAAAGATAGTATAGGAAGCTGAAACAATTCTACAACTATATGCCACTATAGTATCATGATCCAACACTAACTATCTGTAGAAAAATACAAGTCCTGACCCAATCTCATTAGGGACTGAAAACACCCGTACCGCCTGTCGAAGCAAACCCGTACACTACCCCATGAATAGTCGGTGGAGAACACTCTCTAGGGACTGAATACACCCGTCCCACCTAATTAGGCTACATCGTAGCTCAAGAGTAACCGGTGGAGAAAACTCTCTAGAGACTGTGAATACACCCGTCTCGCCTAACTAGGCTACATCGTAGCTCAAGAGTAGCCGGTGGAGAAAACTCTCTAAGGACTGTAAATGCACCCGCCTCGCCTAACTAGGCTACACCGTATCTCAAAGGTTGTCAGTCCAAGTAAAAAGGTCCGACAGGACGGTTGTGACTTCACTCACGTCACAACCTCACTGAAGGTAGAGAAAAGCGTCACTAACTATCTCATCTGGGCTGTCCAAATGGACCTACCCTGTTTGTATCCAGCTACGCAGTACACCACCCACGGGGGTGGCCGGCTCAAGAACTGTCCAAACAGAAACTGTGACCTCATCGCACTGAACCCTCATTCCGGAATAACATTCGTGGGCGCGACCCAACCGAGTTTACAAGTATCTCTGCCAAGTTCATTCAGGCTCTGACAGACTGTAATCACTATCAAAGGGTCAAACTGGTCTAACAACTATAATCTACGTGCCCTCGACACAATCTGATGCAAAAACAGCAATCTGGGTCCACCGTCAACCGCAACGGCACCCGACAGTCTGGAACAGTCTATACACTACTGTAAAAATAATCTCGGCATCTCAGCACGAGCGTAATTTCATTCTACACTATTCTGAATATCCACCGTCTACAAACTGCGGCGATACAAACAAACTACAGCTACTAAAGCTAAATCTTGTAGTTTTAAGAAAATGGCAGTGTAGAGGTTAAGGTTTTCTCCTAAGTCAAATCCAAATCCAACATGTATAGTCAATCTAGCAATTCTAAGCTCCAATTCAAATTTTATTTATAAACAATGCAAATCTACGAATCGAGCTATTAAACATGATATCCAAAATCCAATAATACATGTTGTCAACTGAAGCTTAGGAGGAAATCCGAAAATTTCGTTAGCTTAACATCAACCCACCTCAAAAACTAATCCAACTCCGGCGAGAAGTCGATAGGAGAGGAACCACGCACTCGCCTGGCCTCCCAACGATGCAACTATGACGCACGTACGCTCAAACGGCTTCCCGCCACGGCGTCGGCGTTAATCCGAACTCCAACCGCGACCACCACCTCAAGTGCGATCAAAAACTAGAGGGAGAGAGAGAACAACAAGCCAAAACCCATTCTCCACGCTCTCTTCATGTATAAGAAGGCTCGGGAGGCATTGGTTTGAACGATACAACAAAAGACCAAAAGGCCCCTTACCTACCCTGGAGTACCGGTACCAAGCTGATGCCGTACCAGTACCCCGTATCAGAAGTTGCAACCCGAGAGCAGCAGTACGCAGAATACGCTGGAGTACCGGTACGTCCCTGTGTGGTACCAGTACGAAATGCTGAAAACCTGCAAGTTGCAGATTTCAAATGCTAGAATTCTGCTCTCACGACGCAACGAGTCCGTTTTGCATCTCTTTCGCGCCAAAACGACTCGAATTTGTCCCGACACTCCATATGTGTCGACAAGTCCCAGATGCAGAACTCTCATAGCTGCAGAACACTAAGGATACTATAATCTAAAATTTAAATATATATTTTTAAACTAAAAGTATCAAAATTAAAAAATCAATATAATAATAAAATATTAGTAGATAGAATTGGGATAATATATAAATATTTATTTTAAAAAAAGATATTGAATGATAAAAATATTTAATAAAAAAATAAAATATTAATAGTTGGAGAAAAAAAAAAGAACTAAAAGTTTGTTTCGTTGTATTATTTATTTTGCATATGAAAATAGAGAAAATTTGAAATGGGTGTATCGACGGATCGAAATTTTATATATAGCATAGATACATAGTGAAGCGAAATAATTATTTCGGATTTGAATTCGGTTTTTGAATGTTTTGTCAAGTTCGATATTAACTTTCAAGATATGTTGGTTTCGAATTTGGGTTCGAGTTTCAGGTTCTGATTTTGGATTCGGTTTCGGATTTTGAAACACATGAATGGTGCTCTCTCTCTCTCTCTCTCTCTCTCTCTCTCTCGATCGAGCTGTTTGTTGAGAGAAAGGCCCAATTCTGGCCTATTGGGTCGAACCAAATTTTGGGCTGGGTCCGATAATGGGCTGGGTCCAATAAATGCCTCGCCCTGGATTTTTCGGTGAAGCCGAGATGAAGCATATGCCTCTGGATGCTGATTCTCGTCATGTTTTTATTGGAATATAAAGCCATCCAGCTACGAGCCCTTGAAATGATATTAGTGATTGAGCAATTCTTCCCCTCAAAGATCACCTCGTTCCTTTCCTTCACACAGCTCCACTCGTTCCAGGATATATAATTTGGAAGGGAAAATTAAATCAGGCTCTTGTCTTAATTTTACCTAAATTTATGGGGTTTTTTTTCTCTTTATGACTTGAAGGTTTATCGCCAGATAAATTTATGTTAAATAACATAAATGTATTAATTCTCACTCCGACGATGAGATTAAATTCGTCCTATATTGTGCTCAGTATTGTGATTACATGTACATTTGTTGTCACGCACAGCTAAATATTCACGTAGTTGGAATACATACGCTCCAAACTTGCAATTTCATAAACATTTTTTGATTATCTTATATAGCAAAGTCAACAATCTCTAATCTTCACTAGTACTATAAAAAGATGCAAGAGTTGGAAATTGCTAACTTATTTCTAAATTTAATTTATACTCGAAAGAAGATTATTTTGATTTTCAAACTTAGCCATTCTCAAATCCCTTATTTGCTGTTGTGATCCTTGATGAAGTAGTTGCATTTTCTACTAGGCATAATGGGCACTAACACGGAATACAAGACACGGTACGATCCGGAGACGATGACTCGATAACTTTTAAAAAATTAGGATGCGGGTACGGCATGGACAACACTAATAAAATATAATATTATTGATATAATAATATATATTTATTATATGTAAAATATTAATTTTGGTAAAATATTGTTATATTTTTCATACGAATTGAAATTAGTAAAATTTTCGTTAATAGTTCATATATTTTAGAGTAAACTTCAAATACCACCATATAATTTCGTACTTTCTTACTTTAGTACCCTATGGTTTAAAGTGTATAAATTTAGTGCCATGTGGTTTTACTTTATTTTTAGGAAAAACTTCAAAAACCCTCCCTGTGGTTTCATAGTTTCTCACTTTGCCCCCCCTGTGGTTTAAAATATATCAATTTGTCCCCCTGTGGTTTCTTTTTTCTCTTTTTCTTGTCAATTTTATTATTTTTTTTCTTAAATTAGTGATAAAGTTAAAATTAAAGGGTACTAAAGTGAATATTTGATAAATCTAGATAGGTATCTGAAGTTTTTTATATATAATTTAATGAAATATTAACGAAAAAGCTACCGGAAAGATAAAAGCGAAACCACAGGGGGGCAAATTGATACGTTTTAAACCACAGGGTACTAAAGTGAGAAACGATGAAACCACGGGGTTTTTTTTGAAGTTTTTCCTTTTTTTTATCAGCTTCTCCATTAATATTTTGTTAAATTAAATACGAAAAACTTCAGATACCCCATCTAGGTTTATTGAATATTCACTTTAGCACCTTTTAGTTTTAACCTTGTTACTGATTTAAGAAAAAAAATTCATAGAATTGATAATAAAAAAATAAAATAAAGTCATAGCGCACTAAATTGATACACTTTAAACTATAGGGTACTAAAGTGAGAAAGTGCGAAACCATACGGGTGATATTTGAAGTTTTTCCTCTATTTTAAGAAAAAAAAAACTCTTTACCATACATAGTATTTATATCGTCCAAAAAAAAAATTATATGCATTCATCAAAAAAACTAAAATATTTATCATTTTACATTATATATGAAAAATAATATATATATATATTATTATATATATATATATATATATATATATATATATTATATTATAATATATAGGCTCCTATGCTTTCGAAAGTACGGGGGCCCGTGGTTGTAAGTTGTGTTCGATGATGGGACATCCGATTTGGCGATCGGTTTCGTTAAACTTGATCTCGCTATTGGACTATCTAGAAACCAAATTTCTATTTTTGATTTCGTTTGTCTAGTGAACGAGTAGCCTTAAAATGAACGGCTGAAAATGAAAATCTCATAAAAACAGTGATAAGGATTCAAATTTTAAATTGGAAGTTTGATCTTGCTACTGATGTTAAGTAGAATTTTCTATTAATTTTCATGTAATTTGGATATTTCTACACCGTTGACTTAAAAATGTACATATCGACCGTTAAAATAGTCATTTTTTAGACTTTTTGATCGCTTAGTAAATGATGTCAAAAAAATTTAATTTGGTTTCTAGATAATTCCAATAGGGTAGATCATACCTAATGGGCCGATCGTCGAATCGAACGTCCTATATCGAAAACAACTTACAAGCATGGGGCCTCGTACTTTCGAAAGTACGGGGGACGGACTCTCTCTCTCTCTTCTTCTCTCTTCTCTCTCTCTCTTCTCTATATATATATATATATATATATATATATATAGTCCGGCTGCTATCTATCGGTAGCACGGAGGCTTCCGTGCTACAAAGTTGTTTTCGATGATGCGGCTTCCAAATTGGCGATCGGCTCCGTTAAACTTGATCTACACTATTGAAAGTATTTGGAAACTAAATTTCAGATTTTTCGACATCATTTGGTTAGTGATCAAAAGGTCTCAAATTGACAATTTTAATGTGATGTAATACATTTGTAAATTTAACGGTATAAAACAATCCAAATCAGATGAATTTTTTATAGAAATTCTTTTACTATTTAGAGTAAGATCAATATCTCTGATCTTAAATTCAAGTCTTCTATCATCATTTTTTATGAGATTTTTACTTTCAGCGTTCATTTTTAGATTACTCGTTTGATAGGTAAATGATACGAAAAATTATGAAATTTAGTTTTTAAATACATTCAATAGTGTAGATCAGGTCTAACGGAGCCGATCGTTGATTTGGAAGCGGCATCATTGAAAACACTTGGTAGCACGGAGGCGTTCGTGCTACCGATAGTTAACAGCTCTCTCTCTCTCTCTCTCTCTCTCTCTCTCTCTTTATATATATATATATATATATATATATATATATATATATATATATTATATATATATATGCGCTATGTATCGGTATTGAACGTGCACCCAAAAAATGTCAACATCGGACACGAGTCCGACACGGACATGCACATATATTTTAAAAAATATTCTCTATCATACATATTTTATTTATATTGTCCAAAAAAAATTATATATATGCATCAAAAAGCTAAAGTATTTATCATCTATGAATAAAAAAAAAGTAAAATAAAAATATGTATATATATATTTTTAATTATATACGCCATGTATTAGCATTGAAAACGCGCTCAAAAAGTATCCACATCGGACATGAGTCCGACACCGGCATGTGTGTGTCCGACACGGACATGCTAGGTTTTAAAAGTGTCCATAATACATAGATTTTGTGTGAACCAAAGCATACAAAATGAATGCTAGCTTTTGGATTTTGAGCAGTATAAATACACTTTTATACCCATTTTTTCGTTGCATTTTGTGTGAACCAAAGCATACAAAATGAATGCTTTTGGGTCTTTTGAGCAGTATAAATTCACTTTTATAGCTGCACGGATTGTAGAAAATTTCATTATTTGTTTTTGTTGTAAAATAAAAAAGAAGTACAGATTTTTTTTGGGCAAGAAAAGTCTTAATAAGTTATTGGAGTAAAGCAAACTAGCAACTAATGCTGAGAGGCTGTTTGGTTCTCTTTAAAATCGTCCGGAAAACAAATTTTCAATGGAAAAGTATGGTTCCGAGCGTTTGTTTGTCCGTAAAAAAATTTTTTCAGAAAACTTTTTTTACAAATCTGAGGAAAACGGAGGTTTTCGTTTGTCGCTCGCGACGTTGGGAGGGGTGGGGTTCACACGCGCGCAGTCCACGAGGCGCACCCCACCTCGTGGACCGCGCGAGAGAGATCCCGCAATGGACCTCTCTCCCCAACTTCTTTTTTTATGTATATAATATATATAATATATATATATATAAATATATATTTATATATGTATACTAATTTCGTTAATGGTATACTAATTCCGTTATGCATTCAGATAATGGTATATTAATTCCGTTATGTGTTATTTTAACGGATCAGGAATATTTTGGTGCGGATGACATATTTTACGCCTGCAGTTGAAAGGAGAGCTCCACTGAAGCCTTGTAATGTCTCGGACTCATCGCAACCCGCCGATGACGAGGAATTTGCGAGGCATGGATGGCGACGAGGATGATGGTGACTTCCGGTCGCGATTCCGAGATAATTGATACTAAAAAAGGTAAGAGAAGAGAAATGGGGATAGAGAGAGATGAGGAAATTGAGTTAGAGAGACGAGGATTGGGGGATTAGAAGCAGAGAAGAGAAGAGAAGAATTAGGAAAGAGGAGTGTAGGGAAGGAGAAGAAGTTTTGGGAAGAAGAGACTAATTTTCTTTCATTGATGCCCTTCTCTCGTTAGTTACATTTGCTTTACTTTTGGAGGTTCTTGCGTTCCCATATCAAAATGGAAATTGTGTGTGCCGCTGCACCTAGTCTCTCGGTGTTCGCCGCTGTCTCCATCTCTTCTCCCTCTAATTCTCTGTGCGTCTTCCACCATCTCTATCTCCTTTCCCTCTCTCCTTCTCTCGTGCTCTCTCTCTCCATTTTCTGGTTTCTTTCCATTTCAATTTCGTCTCTCTCCTACTCTCCTGTTCTCTCTCCCGTGCTCCCTCTCTCTCCCCTGATCTCTTGATTCACCTCGCTCGTGTTCAAGAGCTCGTTCTCTGTTTCTTAATTGAGCAATGAAGAGGAAGAGAGGGAACGGTGGACGTGGGGCGGGAATGCATTTTTCTCTTTAAAAGAGATTTATTTATATACCCTCAATTTTCTCAAAATATCTTATGTAATTTTTTTTTAATTTTAAATTATATCTCTCGTTATATTTTTCTTGTAATTGGCTCTTAAATTTCTAAAAAAATTAAATAATTTTATTTGAAGAATTTAAGATTTTTTTTTTTTTTGAATTTCAATAAATTAAATATTTTAAATTATTTTAGCACATAAAACTGCACTAATTACTGATTTATTTTTAAAGAATAATTAAATTTAATAAACATTTAGATTTAAATTGCTGGGATATATAAAATCAAATAAAAAAAAATTTAAACCAGAGGGTGCCGGAGTTTAGGTACTTATTTCAAAATATTCTATGGTCGAGACGTTCTTAATTAATACTTCTTTACCAATCATATGGAAGGAAGACGGGACCGTTGGTATGGACCAAAAGACAAAAAAAAGGTCGAGAACGTTGATATTTGTGTAAGAGCTTGAGAACGTTGATATTTGTATAAGAGCTTGAATGGTTTATTATTATGCTAAATTTTAAGATGAAAAAATATCAGTGAAAATGCCTATGGAATAATATGCTTTTCCGGCTTGTATCAATATTTTTAGAAGTTTGTGTTCCTTGGTACTGCTATGGTGTAGATGTGCGTTTCACCGTTTTGAACCTCTCGGTTCTTTTCTGTTCTTTTTTTCAACTACAGTTTTTAGCTTTACTTTTCTACAGCGTAAATATTTGATAATAGAGATACTATGTCAACTTGATGATATATATCAGCGTACCATTTTCGTCCCCCTCAATCTTAACAGTATTGTGAATTAATATATCCTTATGCATTAATCAAATAAATTCTATTAAGAGTAATTATTATCTTAAAAGAAAAATATTTATCAAACTAACTAATCGAATTCGAGCTCCGAAAAATTTATAGTTCAAACAAAAAATTAAACAAATAATTCATACGTACATGAATTTCTTGGTAAAGATCTTGGTCTTGGAGGTTATTGCACTCTCGTATTAGAATGGAAATTGTATGTGCCGCTGCACGTAGTCTGTCGGTGTTCTCCGCCATCTCCATCTCTTCTTCCTTTCTCATACTCGCGGTGTTCGCCACCATCTCCGTCTCCTTTCCCTATCTCCTGCTCTCTCGCTCTCCATCTCCTGGTCTCTTATTTTCCATTTAAATCTCAGTCTCTCTCCTTCTTTCCTGCCCTCTCTCTCCTGTGCTCCCTCTCTCTTTCTCCTGGTCTCTCTCTCCCCTGGTCTCTCTTGGTCGCTCTCTCTCTTTTTCTTTATTCAGCCAGGAAGGCACCAATGCATGTTTATAAAGGGATATTTATCTATATACCTCTCAATTTTCTCAAAATATTCTATATAACTCTTTTTTTTTATTTCAAATTATCTCTCGTTATATTTTTCTCGTTATTGACTTTAAATTTTTTTTAAAATTAAATAATTTTATTTGAAGAACTTAAGAATTTTTTTAAATTTTTTGAATTTCAATAAATTAAATATTTTAAACTATTTTTAGAACATAAAAACTGCAATAATTAATGATTTATTTCTAAAGAATAATTAAACTCAATAAACATTTAGATTTAACTTGATGGGATATATAACTCATATTAAAAACCAGGGGTGCCGCAGTTTAGGGACCTGTTTCAAAATATTCTATGGTTGAAGGGTTCTTAATTAATTAGTGTATCTTCACCGATCATATATAAGGAAGCCGAGACCCTAGGTACCCCTTAACTGTTGAAAGTCTAGACAATCCGAGCCTAGGCTTGGTTGCACCTTGTCTCATAAGCTTCACGATCGGATCCGTCGCTCACGGCCACCCAATCCGTTAACTGGACTTAAATACTTCCTTCCAACTAGGGGTGGAACTGAACCCAGGCCTAAACAAGGCCCGGCGCGATTGGCCATGTTTGGGCGGGGCTTTGGGTGTTAAAAACAAAACTTTGCGTTTAGCCCGAGCTTAACAATTTAGGCCCAAAAATATTTTGGGCCTATTTAGGTATGTCCAAGCCCGCCCCGAGTCTGACCCAAAAGTCCGATATATTAATTATCAAAATAAGATACTTAATTTCATATATAGGCTAGGGCTACTATACTCTTATGAGTATAGTCCCCTTTGTACTCATAAGTTTCTGACCATTGGATGAAGAAATGTGCGGTTAGGATAATAGTGGTCCCCAGTTAGGTTAATAATGGTCCCTTAGGGTTGAATGGGTGGTTGGTTGAATAGTATAATTTGACGGGTGAAAATGATCAAAGAAGTAGATCTAACGACGAAAAACTTATGAGTACATAAGGGACTATACTCATAAGAGTATAGTAGCCGGACTCTATATATATATATATATATATATATATATATATAAGGAATAAATGAATAAATGATATAGTATATCATATAAAGTATATAATGTTATTAACGATATATATTTATATTTATATATATTTGAACATATTATATATTAACAAAATATTTAGTTTCATATTAGAATATATTAAATAGTATTATTATATATAATTAATTAATTATACATATTTATTCAGTACATATTATTATACATAAGTAGGGCTACTATACTCTTATGTGTATTGGACCCTTAATACTCATAAGTTGTTTTCGATGATGGAGCTACCGAATCGACGATCCACTCCGTTAAATATGATCTAGAGTATTTGAAACTTCTAGAAAATAAATTTTGTAATTTTTCAAAATCATAGTAAAGTCCATCAAACGGGCATAAAATAAACGGTCAAAATCGAATGATGTCTTAAAAATGAATGATCGGATCCTTCAATTTAAGATCGGAGTTATTGAGAATAGAATTTTCTATCAAAAATTCAATCTATTCAGATTCTTTTGCACCGTTAAACTAGCAAGTATTTCATACCGGCCGTTAAAAATTATCAATTTTGTGAGTTTTAGATCGTAAGGTAAATGATGTCGAAAAATTAATTAGACATTCTAATTAGTTTAAAAATCAATTTTGTGAGCTTTTGATCGTACTCATAAGAGTATATAACTAATTATTTATGTACATAACACATATTAAATATATATTATTTTAAAATTTTCAAAAAATTAATTAGTCGTTCTATGTACATAACTTAAGGATAATTTTAAAATTTTAAAATACCACAATGCTACTTTAAAAAAACCACATACGCCCTAATTAATTAAACGTTCTATATTTCTGCTCTTACATGAGAAGTTCCTACTTTACATAGGTGGATAATTATTGATAGATATTAATGGTATTATATTTGATGTTAGATACTAATTTTTTTGATGTAATCAAACCTCAATAAAAATAGATATTTTATTTTAATTTTATACAATAAAAGCATTTATGTTTTATATGATGAATAGATAAAATGGGCCTCCACAGAGCCCAATGGGTATTAGGCATTGGGCTTGGGCTTGGACAGCGCTTAAATTTCAAAAAAAAATTTCAGAAAAAGTCCGATCCGAAGCCCAACATTTTTTTTTTGACTAAGCTTGGGCATAGTATTACCCGACCCAAGCCCGGCCCAGTTCCACCCTACTTCCAACCCCTTGTTGCTTAGAACCTGTCGGCTCCTCGATTTGCTCCAGATGAACCTAAGCTGTTGCCTTCTCGTTCCCCGCTGCTGTGACCTCCGTTCGCCATGGCTGCTATCCTCCATAAGCACTCTTCCTCAGATCTCCATAAGCTCTTTTTCAACTCTTATTCTTTTATCCCCTTCTATTACCTTCTATTTTACTACCTACTTAGCAATGGCTCCACACTTTACTACTATTCAGGATGTTACAAGCCTCTTGTGAGAAAAGCACGAAACCCTAACGATAATCATTATTCTTTGGTTCGGATATAAGTACCCAAACACCATTTTGCGCACTGGGAAATAGTAGTTCTCCTCTCTGGGGAATAAGCTTTCATTCTTCCCCCTAGAACAAGCGCTTATTTAAAGTCTATAAATCTACTTCTAATTAGTTATTAAATAAGTAATTAATTTAATTAATATCTTTAAGTCATTATCTATTTCTTAAATAGTAAAGTAGTTTAACTAATTTATTATTTATAATTAACTAGATAATTAAAAATTAATAGTTTAATATTTTTATCCAATAATATTTTGGCTAATCTACTTAATTTCTTAACTAATTATCTAACTAAAATAATTTACTAAGTAATTAAAAAGTTAAATTATTTTTTAAATTAATTAATTAATTAATGTATTAATTAACTAATTAATTTAGTAATATTTATAATTAATTAATTAGGTAAATATTTTTATTTTAACTTATATTTATTCTTATTTCCGCTATTCCAAAATCATCCAAATGCTATTTTTATTATTCTAAAAAATAATCTAATTTTCATCTAAATACAAAATTGATTTTATTCCTACTTATTCCAAAAGTTACACTTATATCAGGAATAATCAAGAACAGTTTATTTCCGAATCAAACGTTAGCTAGAAGACTACACTGGAAATCGTAAGCATTTGCTTATAGTTGTTGCATATCTTTTGTGCTCCGACATTGTCGAAAGAATGTTTGAAATTATTTTTACCACATCGAATGTATTTAAGATCAGTAGAGATGGTGCGACAATAACCGCGCGCCCGAGAAGCTTATTATGGTATTCTGAAGATATTTTCGACCGTTTAGAGTTTTCCAATCTTGGGCTTTTTTGGTTATCTTTCTAAAATCATTCTGTTACTTGTAGTTCTTTTGAGGTGCAGTTTTAGTATATTTGAGATTGTGTAATCTTGCAGCTTTTTTTTTTGTTACTTTGGAGTGTGCATGAGCTAAACTTCAGTTTATCACAGTTGGATCATGTGGTTGGCATACATACACTCCAAAATTGCAATCTTCACAAACACTTTGTGGTCATCTTAGATTGCTACTCTCTTACTTCACTAGTATTATAAAAAGATGCATTAGTTGGAATTGTCATTAATAATATATGACCGTAAATTACTTCTAACTTTAATTCATATCCAAGTAAAGAATATTTTGACTTTCATACCAAACTTATTCTCCAATCCGTTATGTGCTGCTGCGATTCTAGTCAGTTTCAGTATCTTTTTCTTGATGGGTACTTTTTTCTGTTGCATTTTGTGTGAGGGAAAGCATAGAAAATGAATGCTTTTGGGTTTTGAGTAGTATAAATACACTTTTATAGGCCGTACTAATGATAGAAAATTTTATTATTTGCTTTTGTTGTAAAATAGAAAAGAAGTATGGATTTTTTTTTGAGATGAGAAAAGATAATGATTTATTGGAGGAAACCAAACTTGCACCTATAGTGATTAGTGTTCGCAATATTGCATATTTTAATTCGATTGTATTATTTGTATAAATTACAATTCCGAACAGGTTGACTAAACATGACTTATATTTTTATAAATAGAATTGGACTAGGCATAGCCAAGAGGTAAGATCCGAATTTGAATTTCGGTGAAATGGTTCCGCCTACAATTTTTTGTTCCAAACCAGTTAAGATCTTTCCGAGCAAAATCTGAACCGGTTCTAAAATTGGTTTGACTGGGTATTGTTTATCCATATTTAGTGTCAAATCATTCCCAACCAATTAAAAAAAATCACTTCTAGCTAGTTTTGTAAATCAGTTAGTCATCTTTGCATTGTGTGGCGGTAAATATTATCGAAAAAAGCACAACGGGAGAGGTCTAGAATTGTAGAGACTAGAATTGTAGAGAGACGCTCCAAGGGCAGGCAGCCCAGTATTGCACGGTCAAAGGCAGAACAGCGAGACACTTCAAAGGCTCAGAATTGCAATAAGAAAGTGTGAAATCAATCGAATTGAAAATTTTGATCCTTCGGAAAAATGTAAAACTGGAACCAAACGGGTGTATGAAAAAATGAGATTGTCAGTTCGATTTTAATTCAGTTCAGTTCAGTTAACATTTTTTTCCTGTTCTGATGAATACTCCTATTCAAATCCGTCTTATGCTAGACTGGGCCACCTTTTTCCACCCCTAGTCCGAACTAGTCTTGCGGAAAATTTATCACAAATATATTCACTTCGAAGGCCCCAACTCTTAAAATTATGCAGAATTTTTTTTCCAAAAATCTTCAATGGTAATTTTTTTCTTTCTACTATCACAAATAATATAAAAAAAATAAAAAAGTCAATTTATCTCATTTAGTAATCAGAGTTAAGTATTTTATCATTGGTTAACTATATTTTTCTAATAGATACTAACAACGGGAGTATATTTGAAAACGTTAAGAATTTTGTAGGAATAAATATGAAAAGTTTTTTTTTTTTTTTTTTTTTGAGAGATAGGTAGGGTACCAACCACCAAGCCCTTTACCACTTGCTCTAGGGACAATCAGCAATAAATATGAAAATTTGAACTTTGTAAGGATATATATATTTGCTATTCAATATACAAGAAGCCGGATGTAATTGATCCTATTAAATAAGCCGAACATGAGCTGACTCGTTAAAATATCGAGCTAAAAATTCAGCTTATATTCGCCTTGTTTATTAACAAGCCAAACACGAGCTGGCTGACACACCACATGCTAGATTGTCAGCCCTACTATGGCTTATTTTCTTCGAGCTTGAACACGATTGGATTTTTTTTTTCTCCCGAGGTCCCCACGTGAGACATAATCAGATCCAGCCTTCAATTTGAGGGACACCAGATGACTGACGAATCAAATTGCATCATGCATCGGGTCGCGATTTCCCCACCAACAAAGACTTAAAGATATCAAGACACAACAATATTTTTATATTTCTATCTAGACACAACGGAATTTTTGTGTTACCACTACTTGACTAGCCAATCCGATAAGTAATTTTGCTACATCGTCTTCATCATTCTAGTGTTCTTTACAAAATTCGCCTGCAACTAGTCTAAACTCAATATTTACTGATGCGTACGTCTTGCGTTTCTAGTTAGCAATAAATTGTGACATAGTTTTTGGCTGAGCAATCAAACGCACTGGTACTGTAATAAAACTACTTTCTGGGGATGGTTAATTAAACTAAAATTAAAACCAAATATTGAGAAAAACATCCTAAATTCTAATAGCTGTAGGTTGCAAAATTAACTTATCGGCCAAAGTTCAATTACTTGGAATTAAGGGACGTGTAATTTGGAGTTCAAAATTTAATTTGGCCGGCGTCCTAACTTTTGTGTAGGTTCTTTTTTTCAGTTTTCTTCTGAAAGGACTCGGTACTTCTTTCGGCCTGTAGGCGTACATTCTTAGTGTGAGATTCCAGATAATTCTATATATAAAATATAATAGAGTTAAAATTCTTAACCCAGCATAAGTATTTTGGGTGGTAATTAGGCCTAAAAGGTTAAGAGAATTAAACGTTCTAGGACGAAAGTAATACTACAATGGGTGAACCCTAGAAAGTCGGGGCATCACACTTAGAGCCAACTTGGCTAATCCTGGTGGTATGTCCTTAATAGATGATTTAAAGGTAATGTTGGATTTTATTGGATTTGATTGTAATTTAAAACTTGTTTGTTAGGCCTCTTGGGAGCCCAATAATTATTAATGGGCTTTGCTTGAGAGCCCAACTAAAGTTTTCATGTGTGAGGTTTAATTCCACATTGAAAACTAAAAGGGTGTTGTTGGTATATATATATATTTCTTTATTCTCAAGCTACTTGCTTGGGAGAAAATGAGAGTTATGCTCTCGTTTAAACACACGCACGACACGAGCACGAATCGAGCCGGGCCGGATGGGCGGCGGCGCGCGCGGTCCATACACCCGGTTTATTTTATTTTATATCTTGTTTTTCACGAATTTGACGCGATTTGACGCATTGAAGCAATATTCTCGCATTGGTTATATATATTGGAAGAGATTGCGTGAGTTCAATAAGATCCCAAGCATATCTAAACCCTACCTTGTCTTTCTCGCCGAGTTTTCTTTTGCTGGATCTAAAACTGATTTTTCTTTTGCTGGATCTAAAACTAGTTGGGTTAGTCTTACGCCACCTTAAAAGCGTGCCGACGAAGTGGAACGTGGTTGTTGTATCGTTAGGAGTAATTGTCGGTAAGACTCGCACGTTAAGGGGCAATTTCGCTTCTACGACAGTGCTCTATACGCCTCGATCCATAAGCCTTATCTAAACTTTTTCTTTACAGTATTTGTTATTTAATTTTTTTTCGGAATTTTTCTAAACCTGAAACTAAACTTTCGAATTAGTTTTTAAAAAATATTGTAATAAAAGATCAGAAAGATTTTTCAATAATTTTGTCTAATAAATTTATGTGAAATAGAATATGTATTCTCACTACATGAGTGACGAACTTTCATTCTTTTAAGTGAATTGGCAATTCTTTTCTAGCAGAAAATTTTGAATTTACTATCTGCTGCTGCTGATGATCAATCACCTCAAAAATTTATGTGAAACAGAGTTATATATTATATATATCATATATATTTATATACGTATATATATATATATATATATATATATAATATTTATATATTAATAGTTGAGCTAGACTTACTATCGATAGTAAAACTAGCGTTTTACTATCCTAGTTTGTTTTCGGATGATTAGAGCTTCCTAATTGCGATCGGCTCCATGAACATGATTCTTATAACCTTGAAAAGTGTTTAGATCAATCACGTGTTGGTCTCGACCTCGAAACATTGAGTACGCTTATGCTTACTGTTTGTAGTGGCTATAAAAACCTTGACAATAGCTTGTCTGGGATTCAATGAGCGAACATGAACAAAAAAAACAAAAAAAAAAAACGCACAAAAAAATAAAAAAAAAAAAAATAAAAAGTTGTCCAATTTGTATTTCAGCCTCGCTAATATTGTTGAGCTGAAAAATATAATCGTGTATCGGACTTTTTAATAGATGAGCAATCGTCTTGACTCATTTCGAGCATAACATCAAGCTGAGGTACGATGCAAGTGAGGTGCGATTGTTAGCCCTACTTACTATTGTTGTCTTAGTTTTTTAAGTCTCGTTTTTTCTTGAGCGCAGTTAGTTTTCTTGTCACTTTTGTGTGAACCATAATGCACACAAATGTGAATGCTTAGGTTGTGAAATATAAGCACACTGCTTTTATAGCTAATGTCTATAATAGAGATGTATTTATATATCTGCTTTTGATGGAAAAGATATGAAACACATTTATGAATTTTTTTTTTTTTTGAAAAGGTAGCACGTTCCTGGCTGTCGATTCATTAAAGTAAAATGAATTAGGTACAAGGGCTGAGGATCGAGGGCCTCGAAAGAGGAAAATTAATAAGAAAGCCAAAAAAAAAAAAATAAAAAATAACAAATAAAAATAAAAATAAAAAATCACGCACCAAAGCCGAGGTGGCAGGGCTTTAGATAGTGTGCGAACAATCTCAGGAATTTCATCAGTCCTTCAACCGTATAACCCACGGAGGGGAGGTCAGCTTGGATGTTTCGAAAAAAATCAGATCGTTTAGCCTTCCACATATCACAGCGACGCAGCCAATAAGAGAGTCGTCATGCTCGTATTCGTATCTTCATTTCTTAACGACCACTATCCCAGCTTATGAAGAACATCTGTCTTCCAGCTTGTCGCGTTGAATACCCTTCTATCGATCTACATGAATAAATTAGCTGAAGACATACATTTGGGCTGAGAGATGGTTCACAGATCAGTCGTGGTGATCTGCACAGTAGCGCCGCGCGTCACCAGTCGCAACTTCTTCGCTCCGCCGGAGCGTTATCAGGGTTCAAACAGCGTCGTTTTAAGGACGTAGCAACACAGAACAAATCACAAAGGGATAGATTATATTCAAACTTCTAGTTGCAGGTCGTCCTCAACGCCGGGTCATCGTCAACAAGTATAAGCGATTTGAGCCCGATGATCTCACGATTGTTTGCCCTATCGCCACGCTATAGTGTTCCGGGCCTTGCGTTTCATGATACAGTAACCCTAATCTTTGAGAGCGCGAAGTTTGCAGTTAACCCGGTCCTTATAATCAGCTCATCACTCAAATCATGTCAGTTTCCAGCCCTGACGGGCAAAAAATCCGTGAACATTACTATCATTTACGTTCCATTCAGTGCGGGTAGATCCCGGAAAGACAATATAGCTGGTTTCCCACACCATTATCCGTCCAAAAATAGGATAGAAGTTACCGATTACCCAGTAAAGTGGGAAATCCATGTGGAAAGGCACGTGTTAACATCCCTCTCCGCAGAATGCGTAGGCGAACTGAAAATTTTCCTTCTTAAAGTCTTACTTCTTCGGTAATACAGGGCTCTGGTATTATTGTTGTTCCTATGTAACTGTGGCACGGTGGTGGAATCTCCCCATCATTGGAAGGAGTGCACAGTTCATAATATCTAAATCCAAAATGCCCAGCCCCCCTTGTGTTTTACTCAAACAGACACTCTTCCAAGCCACCAAACATCCCTTGCCTAGAGAGTTACTTTCACCGTTCCAGAAAAAGTCTCTGCGTAAGGCTTCGATACGCTTGATCACCCACTTCGGTGCCTTGTACACAGATAGGAAGTAAAGGGGTAGATTGGTAAGGACAGCATTGACCAGGATGAGTCTACCCCCTCTTGAGAGAAGTTTGGCTTGCCATCCCTGAATTCTGCGTTGAATTTTCTGAATGATCTCTCTCCATACCTCCTTTGTGGGGGGTCTAGGGGAAAGAGGAAATCCAAGATAAGTGGTTGGCAGGGTACCAACTTTGCATTCCAGAAGGTTTGCTAGTTTTGCCGCCCTGCCCTCAACCTGCCCCAAGTAGTAGAGTTCGGACTTATCTCTATTGATTTTCATTCCCGAGGCCCACTCGAAGAGGCTCCACATCAGTCTAAGGTTTCTCATATATTTTTTCCTCGCCTCACAGAAGAGAAAAGTATCGTCCGCAAACTGTATGAGAGTAGTCATACTTTCGTTGGATGGGCCAATCCCTTTAAGAAGATTGTTACCAGTGGCCACATTCGTCATTTTGGCTAGACACTCTGCCACCAATAGGAACATGAATGGTGATAGCGGGTCTCCTTGCCGCACACCTCTCTTAGTTTTAATCCAATTGGTTGGCTCCCCATTGACCAAAATAGCTACTTTCGCATTACACACGCACTGTTCCATCCATCCGCACCATTTATTGTCGAACCCCCACCAGCGTAGAATACTAAAGAGAAACGGCCAATGAATCCTATCATAGGCCTTTTCGAAATCCACTTTTATGCGACCCCCTCAGTACCCCTCTTACACCCCCACCCTAATAATTCCGAAACTGTTGCATACGCGTCGGTGATGTTCCTCCCCTTCACAAAAGCTGATTGTGAGGGGGATATTAAGTCATTCAGGACCACAGCGAGCCGATTGGCTAGAACCTTTGATACGATCTTCTGGACACCGTTAAGAAGGCTAATAGGTCGGAAGTCATTCGCTCTCTCCGCCCCGACCTTCTTAGGAATCAAGCATATGTAACTGTAGTCAATGGGAGCAGTAGACAACCTCCCCTCATACATTTCCTGGAACAAGTTGAATATGTCATCCTTTACGATATCCCAAAAAGTTTGGTAGAACCTTAATGAAAATCCATCCGGGCCCGGAGCTTTATCGCTCCCCAATTGGAAGACAGCGTGCTTTATTTCCTCGATGCTAAATTGTTCATTTAGCCTCCTAAGTTTATCTGCCGAAATCTGACCAGAGGAAAAGAGGCCGCTCCAGTCCCCAAACGAACCTGGTGGCGAGTCTTCCGGCGTGAATAACTCCTTAAATTTACGGAAAAAATAGGCCTTCTTTTCCTCCTCAGCCTGGTAAACCCTCCCGTTATCAACAACCACCCCGATTTCGTTAGCTCTTCGTCTCCCATTGGCTATACTATGGAAGTACTTTGTGTTCCGATCTCCTTCCCGTAACCAATGTTGTTTAGCCCGAGTTCGCCACAAAGAATCTTCATCCTTCAGAATTCCTCTTAATTTAGTTTTTAGCTCTTCTCTTACCAATCCTCTTTCGTCTGAAAGATTGTCTTGTTCCTCGGCTTTGTCCATCTCGTGTATTTGGGTCATTAACTCGTCTTTCATGCCTCTAATGCTATAGAACTCTTGCTTGCACCATTCCTTAATTCTTTGCCGACAATGTCTTAGTTTTGCTGTGATAGTAAGCACCGCTGAGTTTTCCGGGGCCCGCTCTTTCCACCATTCAGGTAATTTGTTAAGAAATCCCTCGTGATTCAGCCATGCTTCCTCAAATCTAAACATTTTCTTCCTCCTCTTGATGTTTTTCTCGACCGATAAGAGGATGGGGCAGTGGTCCGAGGTGACACGAGGGAGCGCTTCGACTCTGGACGAAGGAAAGTCCTGATCCCATTCTGTTGAGACTAAGAAGCGATCAAGTCTCGCCAGAGTAGGATTTTTTTGCATATTGGACCATGTGAAGGATTGGTTCATCATCGGTGGGTCGATTAACGCTAGTTTTCTAATAAGCTCATTAAAACGATTCGTAGCTCTAGCACTCCAGGTCTTCCCCTTTCGCTCTTCCTGTCGTCTAATACTGTTGAAATCTCCGCAGATAATCCATCTTCCTTCGCAACTCGATTTTAGTTGTTCCAATTCCAAGTAGAACTCCTCTTTACCATTCCAAGTTGCAGGCCCGTACACGTTAGTGACATAAAAAATTATCCCGGTCTTGATGTGTGAAAGGAGGACGGTAATCGAATAGTTTCTCACAAGCACATCGTGGCAGGTGTACACACGAGAGCTCCAACACGTAATAACCCCCCCGGAGGCACCATCCGATTCCAGATAAACACATTTGTTAAGGAAGGATCCGGCTACACTACGTAGAAAAGAGCCCGACACATGGTTCACTTTAGACTCTTGAAGACACACGACCCCACTGTTAAATTTAGAGATGACCGCCCTAACGGCAATACGCTTAGGAAGGCAATTAAGCCCTCTTACATTCCAACTACACACACTTAACATAATAAAAACAAAAAGACACCCCATCACAAAATCCCAAAATGGTGTCCACAAATACAGAGTCCCACTCCGCCTACACTCGCTTACCCAAGAACTCAGCGAAATCCTTCGCCTCCGATTCCTCCAGGCTGACACCGCAGAGGCGGCTCTTACGGAGAAGCTTCTTAACAGAATAATTAGTCCCACGCCTTTCTCCTTCCTCACGCTGGCTAGCTTTTCTCACCATTGCTCGGTGCAGGACTGTAGTTTTCTCAGAATTCGCAAGTCGCATGCTGGTCCGTGGAAGTAAGGAAACCGCCAAATCACCTCTGATGACTATGGACTCCTTCCCATTGGGCTGCACCTCCGACCCCTCAATCCGATCTCTAGAGTAGCCTTGCGCCACCTCGACATGCTCAGTTGCTTGCTGATAGCCTGGATAAGGTTCCATCTCTGCCCCTGTTGAGATGCCAAGTATTGCACTCCCCAACGTAACGCACTCACAAGGCCCCGAACCGGTCCCACCGGAGGCCGAATGAATGGCCCAAAGTCCAATAGAATGCGGGTGAAGGGCCCACCCGCAGTCCTTCGCTCCAAAAATAAAAAAACTAAGGCTTGGGCTTGGTATAGGCGCGATGTAGCAGGCCCGCTTCCCCATTACCACCCCACGTCCACTAAATAAAAGATTCTCACTCTCACTCCCACTCCCAATAGGATCCACCAGATTCACAATAGGCTTCATAAAGGAATAAGTCTTGTCGGGTTGACTCCACGGATAGGTTACCTTGAAATGACCCATAGCATTTACTATCTCGGGCCCCACACTCGTGAGACCAGAGTTGTCCATCTCCCAACACATCACCTCTGTCAGGGGCATGGAAAGTCTGCTCTTCCCAAACCCCTTCCAGCTTGCCTCCTTCTTCATGCAATTTTCGTAACTCCCCTTCTCTCTTCCATGCTTCGATCGCTGCGCTTCTCTGCCCTCGATTCCTGTGCCGCCGCTTCCCGTTTCACTCTCGGCTCCCATCCCGTACACCACCATCTCTCCGCCCGATGCACATGTCGGTCGGCCATCGGTGGCCGCCCACCCTCCCGAAACGCCGTCGGCAAGTCCTTCGGGCGCCGCTCTCCCCGCCGCCCGGCTGTGTGGTCGACCACAGAACTCCGCTGACCATCCTCCAGTTAGACCTCCACCGTTGTTCACCGCTTTCCAGAGCGGTGCGGATCGCGAACGTCCACAAGGCACCAACGTCCGCCCTCCCGCCGTCCTCCCTCCCTCACGGTCGTGCGTCCTTTTTTGTCCCGACGCTCGGCCATCTCTCCTATCATCCACCGCCATCCCACCCACCCGTCTGCACGATCGTTCCCCACGCTCCCCCTCCCCCGAGTCAGCCGAATGGGCCCTATTGTTCAGTTGGGTCGAGTCAGCTTCCTCCACCTCCCCTGCTTCATCTCTCATCTCCTCGTCCTCACTCGCCTGGCCACGGCGATCCTGTTGACTGGGATCTCTAACCCCCGCTTCCTCCCTTACCCCGCCACCCCCCCGCCCGTTCTGCGGAGGTGCAGGCGGATCGCCATCCCCTCCTTCCACAGCCCTCTCCCAGCTCTCCAAGTGCACCATGACGGCGAAAGCTTCATCACCCAACACAATTGACAGGTTCTGGGGGATATCATAGACAGAATCCAGAGCGATCTGGCACCTGAACGCTCGCAGGTCTGTCGTAGCTTTGGTGGTTGCATCCGCCCTTATAAACCTCCCGAACGCACTCACAATCGCCGCCACACGAGGGACCGTCCAGCACTCGAACGGAAGATTAATCAGTCGGATCCACGCCCGCAGCCTCGATCGATGTGGGCGGACGTTCGTGTACTGCCCCCAAGGGTAGCACCTGATCCAAAAGTTGTTGAGGGTGAGCACTTCCCTCCTAAGTAGGTCCTCCGCAGATACCCATTCAGGCAGGAATATCGCAAAGTCCCGTTCCCTATATCTTGCGACTGCAAAGTCGTCGACGTACCCCCCGAAACGTCTGGCCATGGCGGTTTTGATTGTGGTGATAGGGTCCGGTCCCAGAAATGCAGGTTGTATCACGTCCGCAAGTACTGCGTTATGGCGCCGCTCACGTCTTCGCAAGTACTCCTCCGTGTACGGAACAAACACCTTCGGCACCGGAGTGCGTCCGCGGCCCTGTTGACGGCAAGGCCTGAACATCTTCTCGTTTACCTTAAACTCTCTACTCTCCTTGCAGTTGGATGCTCGGTGACCGAACCTAAGGCACCTGAGGCACCGTACCGGGTCACGGCAGTCGGCCACTCTGTGCTCCTTAGCGAGACACCTGAAGCACCTCCTCGCAAGGTCAGAACTTGAGATCCACTTCGGACCCTTCAAAGTGGAAGTTTTCTTGGGAGGAAATGGGGCAGGCGAGTGGTGTGGGTGCTGCCTCATCAACAGCACCGCCTTATACGTCCGAGGATCAGAGCTGGAAGATTTACTACCATCATCTTCCCCACAGTACGTCCCCTCCTTTGCATCAATCCTGGTAGCCAACCCAGACTTTCCGGCTTGGTGATCATCACTAACTCCCTCCTTTTGCTCATTAACTAAGCCCTTGCCGGAAGCAGGTAAGATCACAACACCCTCAACCTGTCTACGACACGTCTCCACTAAACCTGTGCTGACCTCGTTCACCCCGACTCGTCGCTTCAGTGGATTTCCTCTTAACTGTCCGATCTTTACTCCTTCCCTCAGCTCTTGTTCATCGTCTAGACCAGAGAAAGACCCCTCCTCTCCATAATGGCACCTGCTCACCTCAACTAATGGTTTACCTACCTCGTCCGCCCATGCTACTCGCTTCAGGACTTTCTTCCTCCTTTCCTCCCTAGCTCTCTCTTTCTCTCTCATTTCCTCCCATTATGAATTGTTGTTTAGACGAAAGTATACTTAATGAGTTATTGGAGGAAAACAAATTAAATTCTTTTATTTGTAGAATTTAATAATGATTTTATGCAAAATAATGCATATTTTAATTCAGTTTTGTCGGTTTGAGGATTGTAATATGGATCGTGTCGGTTGAATCAGACCATCAGGTGGTTTGATATAGCACGAATCCGAATCCTAGCAGTGTTGTACCATGCCACCTTTTTTTTATATCCACGTTCTGATCCTGCCAATATACTGGATACGTCTTAACCTGGTCCAGCTGTGCAAACTTTTCTTCCTATAATTTTTTAATATTCTTTAAATTTTATTTTATTTTTAAAATTTTACTAATCATTATATAACAGATATTTTTATTTATTAAATAAATAAGTTTTAAATAAATTTTAAGAATATTTTTGAAAATTTGAATAGTTTAAATTAATACTTGAAATAAAATTAAAAATAATACAAAAAATTAGAAAAAATATAAAATAAAATAAACAAATAGATAGTGTCAGTCTGATTGGCACGCCTGCTCATTGGCCTTTTTACATCCCATGCATTTTGCAATTAACACAAAAAAGAAAAAAAATCCAATTAAAAAAGAAAAAAAAAATTTCGATCTACTACGACAGATAGGGAAGGAGCAGCAAAGATACGCATACAATAAATAGGGAAAAGAGTTATCGATCAGTTTAAAGCAAAATTTTCTAAATAACTATACTCATCATAGTTCTTAAATAAATTATGAGAATCAGAAAAGAGAACAAGATTTCAAAAAATAAAAATAAAAATTTAAGGAATGTAAAAACAAAATTGCCTTTTTATCAATTCAATAACCACTAAATGCTAAATTATTACGCCTCTATTTTATATAAATGCTTTATCATATTATCAACTCTTTCTAATGCATTAAGAATTTAAAATTATAAAAACTAATATGTGTTTGTACATACAGAGCTTTCAAATTCAAATTTCGAACTGATTCAGAATTTTTTATTGCTATTTTTAAATAACAAAAGGAGTTCCCATTGAACACGAAGGAGAGCAAAATGACTAAAATCAAGATATTCATAAAATGCCAAACAAATTGGATGAAACAGCTTTGGATTTTATTTTACTTTTATTTTTTCAAACCAACGTTTCGCTCCCGCTCGCTCTAAATGCACACGTATTATTTTATTTATTTTATACTTATTATTTATTTTAATATATTATACACATGTATACATCAATATATGCACGCTACAAGGGATGGATGATACAAATCAATTATCAATCACTTGATTGGTGCTGTACCCATTCATTCTACATCTTCGTAAATACAACAAATAGACTGATCGTCCCTAGAGCAAGTGGCAAAAGGCTTGGTGGTTGGTATTCGAGGTCCCAAGTTCGAATCTTAGTTGATTCACATTTTCAGTTAAGTTTATTTCTAAATGAAATAAAAGAAGCGGGTAGCGTACTACCTATCTCTCAAAAAAAAAAGAAAGTAAATACAACAAATAGTATTGTATACTGGATAAAAGTGTTAGAATCCACCACCACTAAAATGTTTCTTATATGATCGATGCCCAATACTCGATAATTTTAGTTATCTTATTATTATTTTATCCAAAGGTTAATTAGAGAAGATATTCTAGATGATCTCGACTTCTCTAATTTTGAAATGTGTATGGACTGCATAGAAAGAAAGCAGATCAAAACCTCCTCGAAAGGTGCCAAAAGATGTGATTAAACATTAGAATTGATTCATACAGATATGCGGACCTCTTTCTCTCTCAATTACTGACCATAAATATTTTATCATATTTACTGATGACTACTCTCGATATAGCTATCTCTACTTGCTTTAAAAAAAATCTGAAATATTAGATGTCGTTAAGACATATAAGACTGAAATAGAGAATCAACTTGAGAAAAGGATAAAAATAGTCAGATCAGATAGAGGTGGTGAATATTTTGGTAGACAAGCAGATAAATGTCAAATCTCTGAGCTTTTTACTAAGTTTCTTGAGTAGTACAAAATTATTCCACAATACACCATGCCAAGAACACCTGATCAGAATAGTATTACTAAAAGAAGGAACCATACATAAATTGATATGCTCAAGAGCATGATCAGTAATTCTACCATTCCGATATCATTGTGGGGTGAAACACTGACAACTACCCTATATATACTTAATTGGGTTCCTACCAAGACTGTCACTAAAACTCTTTTTGAGATTTGGACCAGTAGAAAATCTAGTTAAAGACATTTTTGTATATGGGGTTGTCAAGCTGAGGGCAAATTGTATGACCCACAAATAAAGAAATTGGACCCTCGAATCATATCTGAATATTTTATTTGTTATTTAAAAAGGTCCAAAGGGTATAAGTTTTACTGTCCATCGCTTCCGATAAAAATTGTAGAAACTAAAACAACACAGTTTATTGAGTATGGTAGAATTAGTAGGATCTCTAAACCTCCATTTATTAAATTTGAGAAAATTCAAGAGCATTCATATTCTGTACAGGACAGATCCACTATTGTCCCTCACGATTTGATGGTTCCTGTTCCAGTAGAACAACAAGTTGTTTTAGAACCACAAAGTAATCATGAACCTATTATTGGTAATTCACATCAAAATGTACAAGAGAAAAATTCACATCAAGATGTACAAATAAATAATCCGCATCAAGATGTACATGTAGATAATCAGATATATTTAAGAAGATTCTCGAAACAAAGAAGACCAGCTATATCCAATGATTATATTGTCTATCTTTATGAAAATTGTCAGAATTTAGATAATCCTCTTAATTTTTTCAAAACCATAAATAAAAGTAATTCTACATAATGGTACAATACCATGAATAATCAGATTGAATTCATGAACCACAATAAGGTATGAGATCTTATTGACTTATCTATAGGAGTTAAACCTGTAGAATGCAAGTAGGCTTATAAAACTAAATGGGACTCACAAGGTAACATGGAGAAATACAATGCTCGTCTTATGGCAAAAAGGTTTACTAAAGAAAAAAAAGCATTGACTATAAAGAGACTTTCTCTCTAGTATCTATAAAGGAATATTTTGGTGTTATTATGGCTTAGGTTGCTCATTTCGATTTCGAGTTATATCAGATGGATGTTAAAACTGCTTTTTAAATGGGAATCTCTATGAAGAGGTATATATGAGTCAGCCTGAAGGATTCTAGCAAAAGGGAAAGGAGCATTTGGTATGCAAATTAAAGAAATCAATATATAGACTAAAACAGGCCTCCTAACAATAGTATTTAAAGTTTAAACAAACCATTTTAACCTTTGGTTTTAACATTGTTGATCAATATATTTATCTAAAGGTTAGTGGGAGTAAAATAATTTTCTAGTTCTTAATATTGATGATATTTTGCCTGCCAGTAATGATTTATAGCTATCGTATGTTTGCAGTAAAATAATACTTATATAGATGAAACAATTCTAATCAGAATAAAAAAAAATAATCAGATTCGAGTTCATACAATCCTAATAGGTCTCGTGTTAACCATTAAATTTTTGGGCCAATAATTATAGTTCAAATATACAATAGGCCCATTCATACATGTAAGTTGGTTGCCTCATGAAAGCCCATACAAATAAAAGAAAAAGGGGGGGCCTCATTCCAGCCCATTAAATATTATTATTTGGGCCTAATAAATTAAAGCGGGCCTGATCAACGACGGCCCACATCCACATCATATAAAATATCTGTTCGAAATTCGATTTCAAATTACAACCCATTCAAAATTTGATTTTTGAATTTCGAATTTCGAATTTCCAACCAATTCCCAAAATATCATCCAACAATCCATTCGAAATTAGATTTTGAATTTCGAATTCCCAACCAATTCCCAAAACATCATCCAACAACCTATTCGAAATTCGATTTCGGATTTCGAATTCCCAATTAATTCCCAAAATATTATCCAACAACCCATTCGAAATTCGATTTCGAATTTCGAATTCCCAACCAATTCCCAAAATATCATCCAACAACCCATTCGAAATTCGATTTCGAATTTCGAATTCCCAACTAATTCCCAAAACATCCTCCAACAACCCATTCAAAATTTGATTTCAAATTTCGAATCAATTCTCAAAATACCCTCCAACCATCCAACAACCCATTCAAAATTCGATTTCGAATTTTGAATTCCCTAACCAATTCCCAAAATATCATCCAACAACCCATTCGAAATTCGATTTCGAATTTCGAATTTCCAACCAATTCCCAAAACATCCTCCAACAACCCATTCAAAATTTGATTTCAAATTTTGAATCAATCCTCAAAATACCCTCCAACTATCCAACAACTCATTCAAAATTCGATTTTGAATTTTGAATTTCCAACCAATCCCAAATATCTTTCAACCAACCACAACAACCTATTCAAAATTTAATTTTGAATTTCGAATCCCTCAAAATATCTCTCACCACCCCTCCCATTATAAATACGAGAATCGAGATCAATACGGGAGACGATACGATTTTACGGAGAAAAAAAAAGATAGATTGCTACACACATTCCCACGTACAAAATATTCAAAGAAGGAGAGATCGCCGAGCCGCGGAAAGGAGGAGAGATCACTCGAGCCGCTGAAAGGAGGAGAGATCGCCGAGCCGCAGAAAGGATGAGAGGTCACTCGAGCCGTTGAAAGGAGGAGAGATCGCCGAGCCGCGGAAAGAAGGAGAGATCGTTGAGCCGCTTCATCCAAACCATCAACAGGTAGTAAAAAAAGAAAGAAAGAAAGAAAGAAAATAAAACAATAATAAAACACAAAAGAAAATTCTCTTCTTCCCCCCTCCCTTTTTTTCTTTTTTGGTCCTGTTACCGTAGTCATCCATACCGTCTTGATGACTTCGATGGGAGAGTGGAGGGGAGCCAATGGCTTCCCGTTTCTTCGGACCTCTCAATACCCCATTCGAAGTTGTTGAGGATGGAATGGGTGATCTACATGGCCGCGACCACCCCAACATCAATGGTTTGATACTTTCGAAAGAAGAGGGGAGGGGAATTTTTGATTCCCTGTTTCTTCGGACCCTTCAACATTTCTTCGAAAATATCAAATCAAATTTGATGGCCGAACAGATCCACGCCACCGTCATCAACTTCACCGACGACATCTACAGCATCGCCAATTTGATACTTTCGAAAGAAGAGGGGAAGGGAATCTTTGATTCCCCATTTCTTCGGACCCTTCAACATTTCTTCGAAAATGTCAAATCAAATCCGACGGCCAAATAAATCCGCACTACCGTCATCAACTTCATCGACATCATCTACAATACCGACGGTTTGATACTTTC
Source organism: Ananas comosus (assembly GCF_001540865.1). Taxonomy (NCBI): domain Eukaryota; kingdom Viridiplantae; phylum Streptophyta; class Magnoliopsida; order Poales; family Bromeliaceae; genus Ananas; species Ananas comosus. The sequence goes on from NC_033636.1 coordinate 1,049,393, forward strand.
GAAAGAAAATGTGAGGGGAATCTTTGATTCCCTGTTTCTTCGGACCCTTCAACATTTTTTCGAAAATGTCAAATCAAATCCGATGGCCGAACATATCTACGCCACCGTCATCAACTTCGTCGACGTCATCTGCAGCCTCGCAAGAAGAGGGGAGGGGAATCTTTGATTTTTCGTTTCTTCGAACCCCAAATCAAAATTAAAATGGGGATTTCTTCGGACCCCAAATCAGAACCAAACGGAAATTTCTTCGGACCCCAAATCAAATTGGAAAATCAAATCCAAATTAGAGAATCAAACGAAAATTTTTTCAAACCCCAAATCAAATCCAATTGGAATCAAAACGGGGATTTCTTCGGACCCCAAATCAGAACCAAACGGAGATTTCTTCGGACCCCAAATCAAATTGGAAAATCAAATCTAAATTAGAGAATCAAACGGGGATTTCTTCGGATCCCAAATCAAATTCAATTGGAATCAAAACGGTGATTTCTTCGGACCCCAAATCAGAACCAAACGGGGATTTCTTCGGACCCCAAATCAAATTGGAAAATCAAATCCAAATTAGAGAATCAAATGGGGATTTCTTCGGACCCCAAATCAAATCCAATTGGAGGATCAAAACGGGGATTTCTTCGGACCCCAAATCAGAACCAAACGGGGATTTCTTCGGATTCCAAATCAAATTGAAAAATCAAATCCAAATTAGAAAATCAAACGGGAATTTCTTCGGACCCCAAATCAAATCCAATTGGAGAATCAAACGGAGATTTCTTCGGACCCCAAATCAAATTGAAAAATCAAATCCAAATTGAAAAATCAAAACGGGGATTTATTCGGACCCCAAACCCAAATCGAGGTAAAAAAGGGGATTTCTTCGGACCCCAAATCAAACCAAAATCAAAAAGGGATTTCTTCGGATCCGAATCAAGTTGCAAAAGAGGATTGTCTCGAACCCGAAATAGAATTAAAAAGAAAATCAAGTTCACATTCGAACTCAAACCGAATCAAGTTCACATACAAACCAAATCCAAATCAAGTTCACATACAAACCAAATCCAAATCAAGTTCACATACAAATCCAAATCCGAATCAAGTTCACATTCGAACCCAAACAGAATCAAGTTCACATTCGAATCCAAACCAAACCAAGTCCACAAATAAACCCACAAATAAACCCAAACTTGAACCCAAATAAACCCAAACCCAATCCAAATCAAGTCCACAAATAAACCCAAACTTGAACCCAAATAAATCCAAACCCAAACCAAATAAAGTCCACAAATAAAGCCCAAAACCAAAACCCAAATAAAATCCGAACCCAAATCCAAACCCATCCAAGCCCAAAACCAAATACAGCCGACAAATAAACCTAAACCCAAAACCCAAATAAACCCAAACCCAAAACCCAAATCAAACCCGAACCCAAACCCAAATCAAGTCCACATCCAAACCTAACCTAAACCAAGTCCACAAATAGAACCCAAACCCATTCCACAAATAGAATCCAAATCCAACCCAAACCAAGTCTATAAATAAAACCAAAATCCAAACCGAAACCCGAATCCAAATCCAAACCCAAAACCCAAATCCAACTTCCAACTTAGACTTATGAATCTAAACCACATCCAAGTTCATGAACCAAATCCCATACACCAAACCTCATAAACTAAACTCATAAACCATACACCAAGTTCATGACTCCAATCTCATGAACCATGTACCAAGTTCATGAATCATAACCAAACCTCATGAACCGTACACCAAGTTCATGAATCATAAACCAAACCCCATGAACCATACACCAAGTTCATGAATCATAAACCAAACCCCATAAACCATACACCAAATTCATGAACCATGAACTAAATCCATAAACCAAGTCCATAAACCTCATGAACTATAAACCAAGTTCATGAACCATGAATCATGAACCAAATTCATAAACCTCATCCATGAACCATATCCAAGTTCATGAACCATACACCATGAACCATAAATCATACACCATAAACCATAAACCAAGATCATATAACCAACCTCATGAACCATAAACCAAGTTCATGAACCATACCTTATGAACCCATGAACCATACACCAAGTTCATAAACCTCATCCATGAACCATATCCAAGTTCATGAACCAAATCCCATACACCAAACCTCATGAACCATAAACCACAACCCAAGCCCATGGATCAAATCCCATAGACCATATACCCAACCTCATGAACCATATCCAAATCTCATGAACCAAATCCATAAACCAAAACTCACGAACCAATGAACCATGTATCAAGCTCATACCAAGTTTATCATGAACCTTTTTACTCTAGCATATATACCTAGAGTAAAAATCAAATATCGACTACCCCTAATACATGTACTTAGAGTTAAGTCAACCCCACCCGCCTTAGCACATATACTAAGGCAAAACCATCTCCAAACTGACAGAGTTCTAAATTATATACTTAGAATTCAGTCAAATGATATCAAGTTCATTCGAACTCTAACACATATACTTAGAGTTCATCCGACTAACCCTGACACATATCCTTAGGGTCTAGTCAATCTTTCGCTCTAGCACATATACCTAGAGGGGAAGTCAAACCAAGCTCGACTAGTCCTAACATATACACTCAGGGCCTAGTCAGCTTTTTGCTCTAGCACATCTATCTAGAGTAAAATCCATACCCGATCGAGCTCTAATACATATACTTAGAGCTTATGCAAATCAAACCCGACGAAGCCTAACATAATACCTCAGGGCTTAGTCAGATCCTCACTCTAGCACATATAACTAGAGTGAAAAATATATTAAACTCGGTTAATCCTGATACATATACTCAGGAATTAACCACCCTCTACTTTCGGGTAATTCGACCCACCTCAATACATAAACGTGAGGTCAGGTCACATCTCCACCTTGGAATATACAACCAAGGTGAATATAATCAGACTCTAAGACATATACTTAGAGCCAATTAGACTCTAATACATATACTTAGAGTTTAATATCGACTAAGTCTTAACACATATACTTAGGACCTAGTCAATCTCAAATCCAACTGAATCCTAATACATATACTTAGGATTCAATAAACCAAGACACGATTCATCTCATCCTCTCTATAAAGGTCTCTTAATCGAAGGTGCCCCAATGCCACGGGGGTAATTAACAATAGATTTTTGCATCTATTGGAAGCCATGGACCCGCAAAATCTGATACCCATATACATTTAAATACCAATCTGAATCATGAATACTACCCCACGGCGAAATCCATCGACCGTGCGAGGTGCATCATTTGTGGTGGCAGACATCGTATAACATTAAAGAATTTTTTTTCAAAAATTTTAAAATTAAAAATGATAGGCATAAAGGTTTACTAGGTCTATCTCAAAAGGCCTACATATAAAAAGTTTTGAAAACTTTTGAAATGCATAATTGTAAATCCAGTGTTGCTTCTGTCCAGAAAAAGTATAAGTTTAATACTTTTCAATGTCCTAATTACTAATTAAAAATTGAACAAATGAAAAGCATACCCTTTGCCTTTGCAGTTGGCAGTTTTATGTATGCATAGTCATGCACACGTCTGAATATTACTTTTGTCGTTGGATTATTTGGCAGGTATTAAAGTAATCTAGGTATGGAGCATTGGAAGACTGCTAAGAAAGTTATGAGTTATTTGAAGAGAACTAGCGGGTATTAAAGTAATTGAGGTATGAAGCATTGGAAGACTGCTAAGAAAGTTATGAGGTATTTGAAGAGAACTTTGGATCATATGCTGATATACAGGAAATCAGATCACTTGAAGCTGATCGGGTACTCGAACTCCGATTTTTTTGGATACCCAAATACTAGAAAGTTTAGGACTGAGTATATTTTTCTGCTTGCTGGTGAAGTGATATCATGAAAGAGCAGCAAACAAAGTGTTACTGCTCCTTCGATCATGGTTGTAGAGTAAATTGAATGTTACATGACCACGTCACAGGCTATTTGGTTTAGAAATTTTATTACAGACTTAAAGAATTGTGGACTCCATTGCTCGTCCAATAAAAATTTTCTGTGATAGTTCAGCTGCAGTTTCCTTCGCCAATAACAACAAGATTATAATGGAGTGTAAATATTTGGACACCAAATATCTTGTTGTGAGAGATAAAATAGAGAAACGTTATGTTACAGTTGAATACATCAGTACCAAGTGTATGATTGCAGACCCAATAACCAAAGGGCTAGCACCTGGGTCATATACAAATCATGTTAGAAATATGGGTTTGATTAGTTCTTTTGATGTATAAATTTGTAACATCTATCTTTTTTCAATAAAGTTTAATGCAGCTGTGTTGGACCATTTAATAAACATAAAGTTTTGTCTGTTAACGAATAGACATATAGGGCTTGTTTGGTTCAAGGGTGGAATTGGAATGGATAATGGAATGGAAATGAATTGGAATGGTAATTGGAATGACCCACTCCTCCAAGACGTTTGGTTTATTTGTGGATTAGGAATTAGAATGAGTTATTCAAATTTCATTGTTTGGTTCATATAAACTAAAAAAATTATAGGATACTATAATACTAATTTTACTCTCAAATATAAATTTATATTATTTAAAATTTATAAAAAATATAATACTATTCTCTAATAAGTTTTTCAAAAAAAATATCAAATTTATTTTTAAAAATTTTTATTGATGTGGGTTAGGGATAGGGTTTTGAGAGGATAGGTTTTTTTTTTTTTTTTTATGAGAAAGGAATGAAGAGAAGGAGGGTGAGATGGTCACATGGGCTTTGGGCTTCCGGAATGAAATCTCAATCCGGGCTAGAAGACCGGAATCAAGTTGAAGGCTAATGGGCCATTCCCATTCCAGTCGGGAATAGGAATCCCAAACCGATTCATGCAAACCAAACAAAATTAACCGGATTTGATCAAACCGATTCCCATTCCATACTCAAAATGGATGAACCAAACAAGCCCATAGTTTTAAATTCATTTATAAGGTTGTGCCATATAAAGTACTCGGCAAGGTAATAGAGATGATATGGTAATTATAGAAGGAAATTTTCAATATGAAGAGGTGGATCACCATAGTTACTATTATTGTAGTATTTTAGTTTGAACTAAAAATCAAGTGAGTTCTAAAGTATTTGATCATAAAGTTTTCAATAATGCACAATAAAGTTTCGAGTATAGAAAATCTGTTTATGGAATATGATTAATATGAACCAATTAGAAGATTGTTAGGATTTCCATAAATATGGCCCAATTAATCATATTCAAATTTGGATTTACTATAGAGAAAGGTAAATCCTAAAAGATATAAAACTACTTGATATGATATGTCTTATTCCTTTCCTATCTATTTAAATTAATTAGAATCCGAATTAGGCTTTGATGGGAAGTCAATATGGACTCTATATAAAGAGGTATTGATCCTGCCACTTTTTCATGTGCATTCTGGTGAAGAATTACCATCGATTCCATACTATACGAAAGAGTACCTGAAATAGTAGATGAACCAAGTTACCCAAGTTCAGTTGTTGACTTTTATATTGGTACCTGACTTTTCACTGCCACAGATTAATCAAGAATTTTTTCTCTATAGTGCACTATGAGTTATTTTAATTTTGTTTATGATTATAGAGTTTGATATGTATTTAGTTTTATTGTCCTTTTATATATACCTATAAAAATCTATTAATATATTCTTGGAGCCAACTAGGCTAGAGTTTGGTGGTAGTATTACTAGATAGAGTTAAAAGTCTATCCTAACTTGAGCATTCTCACTCCGTGAGTAAGAATAAATTTGTACACTCTTCTCGTATCTCCGTGGGTAAGAATAATTTTTTGCCCTTGGATAAAAAATTATACTGTTGGGATGATTGCAGTCCCCCAGATTTAGTACCTCTAGGGTTGAGTGGTCCCCACATGGTAATAATATTAATCCAAAGGTTAGAAATGATCAAAAGAGTTGATCTAAGGGTCAAAAAATTAGAAGCACTAGATCCTCTATGCTTCCGATAGCATAATAGCTATATATATATATATATATATATATATATATATATATATATATATTATATATATATAAATTAGCTGAATACTTTAATAGTAAATACACACTTGTTTTGCTATCAAATTTTTAACCTCTTGGATGAAAAATTATAGGTGAGGATGATATTAGTCGTTAGAGTTGAGTGGTCCCGCCTAGGGTTAGTGTCCCCACTGGGTTATATAAGTATTTAAATCCAATGATTAGAAATATAAAAAGAGTTGATCCAAAGGCTAAACAACTGGTAGCAACAATGAGATTTTTTGCTACTAATAGTAGCCCAGTCCAACTCTATATATATATATATATATTATATGATATATAGCTATATATATATAATAATATATATATATATATATATATATATATACATGCGCAGGCTAAATACCTAATTATAATTTCATACTTAGACTAAGAAATTACAATTTTTACAAATGCTTTTGGATCATCTTAGATATTGGCAAAGTCAACAAATTCTAACTATGGTTAAATTTTTAGGATTCCTTATCTTCACTAGTCGGATAAAACAATACAGGACTTGAAAATTATCGTTATATACGATCATAAATTACTTTCAAATTTAATTTATTCTCAAATGAAAGAACATATTTGATTTTGAAACCTAGTCAATTGTTTAATCGGCATTAAACACTAAACTATATTTAAGACAAATGCAATGCTTTCTGTGTGAATTTCCGCAATATGCGCAATCATAAATTTCGTTTATGGAGTTGTGTGCATGCTTATGGTATTGGAAATTTGAAAAGAAATATAGATTCTTTTTTAGACAAGAGTATGGTTAATGAGTTATCGGAGGGAAGCAATTAAAATTTTTCTACTAAAAATTTGTTGGAAAAATTATTTCTAAACCTTCTAGCAAAATTTTCTTTTAAACACTTTAAAATGAAAACAATGTTAACTTCAATTTTGAAAAATACAAACAAAGAAATAAATAGCAGATACTATAGACAAGAAAAGGCCATATGAGGCCTGCGAATCAAGACGTGCTAAGCACTCTCTTAGAAGCAAAATTATCTCTCCACGTGCGAAGCTCCAGCAATCGCTCCTAACGATACAACAACCACTGTTCACCCCGCCGACACGTCTTTAGGATTGTGCAACACAAAACCAATAGGCTCCCAAAGATCCAGCAAAGTATTGTGCAACACGAAACCAATAGACTTCCAGAGATCCGGCAAAGTATCAAGAAGGAATAGTTAAGCTCAGTGTAAAATTTCAGAAAGCTTTCTCCGCCTTCTGGCTGGCTTCTCTTCAAGTAAGCTCCTCGTCCGCAATTATAGCTCATACTCGGCTTGAACTAAATCTTGGCTCGATAAAAGCCTACTTGGTCAGCTTGTTAGCTTGACATTGAGGAGCTGCTTTTGGATCAGCACGCGAATTTAGAAACAAGCCCTCGGCCTTGTACAGCATATTGTGGCTCCATTAAAAATTAAAAAAATATATATATGTTACAACTATCCTAATGTGAAAAATCATGTCAACTCATGAACATCTTTACATACTTCAAAATTATAAAACCATTTACTTCAGAAAATAAATTGTTTTAATATAAAACAGTATAATGCTCTGGATTAAGAATACTCCAATAAGAAAACTGAATCAGAGCAGTATCCCGCAATCATGTATTTAGTAAAAAAAACTCAACCGGGATCTTAACTCAAATGGGATCTTAAACCTTGCGTTCTGCTCAATTATATTTAAAACTGCCATCTATATACAGATTCTACAACTAAATAAAAAAAGAGAAATATCACGCAAGTGATTTGAAAACAACTCAAATTTTTTTCAGCATCTTAAAACAAAAAAATAAAAACCAGCTAATTGTCTGATCCCATTTACTACCTGATTCAACAAAACGGAGTCAGATGGCAACTAATTGAAAATTTCTCCCTATTACGAACTTCATCGTTCAAATGAAAAAAGAAAAAGAAAAAGAAAAAGAAAAGAAAAGAATAAAAAAAAAAAAACTTCTAACTAATTTCCTTACATTAAACATTCGAACAAACAAGCACTTCCAAATTTAACTCCAGGCTAAGTACCCCAAACAAATAGAAACTCATCAGTCAACTAATTTAGTTCCATAGGATGAATAAAACCACAACCAACATCAAACGAAGCTGAAAACAGAAACCAAAAAAAGGCAAGCAAGATCAAGCTCATTGCTTGCCAACAAATATTTATTTCATCTAGGCAAATATTTATTTCATCTAGTAAGCTGGTAGAGAAAGCATATACTAAGAAAAATAACACTACACAAATAATCCAGATAAACAAATTATTCTTTGTCAAAATTGAAGTTTCGGATGTTCTTTGGGCGCACCAAGTGCACTTAAAAATGGTCTAATCCTTTTTGAAAATGTAGAATTCCGCAACAGAAAACTAAAGCCATCATAATAGATTAAAAATATTTTCGACCAAAGTTGAAGTAATTTGTATCATTCAAGACGTATAGCCGAGCATGCATCTAAATCAAACCATAAGAGAATTGTTAATTTTAGGGCCAGCTACTGCAAATGGAAAAGATACCTAAGAACAAGATTAGCATCGGCATCCTTCTTAGTGTATTAAAACCCTACTCTGTGCCAAAAGAGTGATCTTGTGTTAGCCACCCGTGCATCTACATAAGTAAGGCACCTTGCATAAAAGCACCAAATTTAACTCCAAACAAAATTTATCCCAGATGACTCACAAAAAAAAAAAAAAAAAAAAAAAAAAAAAANGAAATTAAGATTTTGGGTAACATCATGCTACAAAAAACAAGGTCAAGTTCATTAGTAACCCATAATAATTTCAGAAAACAGTTGGAATCTAACATGTAGCTAGCAGGAGAGGGGGGGGGGGTCGCGGAGAAGAAAAAAGCATGCACTCACAGAGGCAACAAGAAAACATTTTCAGGGTAAAGCTCTAGCTCCATATGAACCAGAAAATGAAAGCAATTAGTGGTAGTACAACGCTTCCCCCACAGCTCCCAGATTGGGAAATACTATAACTGAATTCCTTTATAATATTCTCTCCAATTTTGTAGTTTTCGCTAATCAAAATTTAATAGAATAAGCATGGATTAAAATTCATAATAGAATCTAGGAAAAAGAAATCCTGCACTTTAGCAGACCTCAGTTACCCTTGCACGAAAAATTGCATCACTTACACTCTGTACACTTACCTATCTCCAATATGGCCATAAACTTGATATGATAGTCAAATTCAAATGGACAGTTTTATGGAAACAAGTTAAGCGGATGACTGTGGTTATATTGAATGGAGTACATCACATTAAGTCTAATTAAGTTTCCAATCACGGTCAATTTTGGTAACTCCAGTAAGGAAGGAGATCTGTTTTACTTGGTTCAGAACTATTACATAAGTTGCAATGTTCGGATATTGCACTAGGGTGATATTATAAACCAATTTTGTGATGTTTTGCTTCTAAAACCAGCGATCATCCCAAAGACGTTGGGCCTATTTGAGATGGGTAAATTACAGGATTAAAAATTGAGGTGATCTAATTATGCAGAAAAAATTAAGACATGGGCTAAAGTGCAAGGAGTTTTTTGTGATTTATCCATAAATAATTACTTAAGAGAATGTGAATTAAGAGAAATGTGCACATACAGAAAAGTAATCAATATAAAATTAGGGTAATTCTCTCAACAGACAAACATAGAAGTACACAAGCACTAGGGATAACATGCTAAAGTCTACCTAATGCTATAGGAAGTTTATTCCAAGCAGTAATGAAATAAAAATTAAAAGAGATTGAGCAGCATCAGACAATTAACAGGACAATGCTGAACCTAGAGAGTGAGTAAAATATATTACAGTCAATTACACGAATCTCTACCAAAATCTAATCGAGTAGGTCATTAAATATCCAAATCCAACATTAACCAAATGAGAAAACCATAAAGAAGAGGAAACTCGATATGGACAAGTTGCATGGAAGGGGTATTCTTGAATAATTGTTTCTACAGCATTTTCTAAAATTTGCTTGCATCTTGGTACATTGCTTGGACTCAAATGTCCTAATGGCCACTAAGTTCATATCCACGAGATATGTTTGATAGTGGGAGGAAGCTATTAATTGGAAATGGATAGAAATGAAGATGCTTCAGAAATACAAACTTTCTAGAGGAGGTCTTTAAAATCCACAAGAATTGTATTTCGCAGAGAGAATAGGTTTAACAGATTTCAGTTATAACCGTAAAAATATTAGTAAAAATATTAATCAAACTATGCACAAGACATGAACCAGTGAGCACCTCCCTCCTAAATCTAGCAAATGATAGTAAAAAATATTAGTCAAATTATGATGCAGCACACTATTTTTGCAATGCTATTAGCCACATGCAACACAGACAAGACATAAGCAAAGAAAAAATAAAATTCTTCGATCCAAAATGCAACAAATATATTAGAGAACTTTAATGAACCAACCTTCACCATATGGGATACTAGTTTCTTAAGGACATAAGCATTCACCTGAAATGTACTTGAATTGCTCTGGTAGTATCACCTACCCCATTCAAGTTGCTGTCTTTTTTACTGCAGCATCATTTCAATAATAAAGTCAAGAAGCACTCTATAACAAGCATAACTCAGTGATAGCATTGCAATTACATGAAATATCAAAAGGAATAAAGAATAAAAGAATGGAACAGCTGAAAATAAACCTTCTCACCATAAATTAAATTCATCAGGTTAGATAAATTGTAATAACGAGAGAACTACGGGAGATAGAATTGAGTAGATTAAAGTACTACAATAGTAAATGAGATACTAGAACTAAGGCAGGCCAAACAATTTTGTCCAGGAAAACTAAGCTTAACTAAATGGGAAGAAAATGACCAGGGCCTATGCGTAGCGGTAAGTACACCCCACATCCATATGAGAGGTGGTGGTTTCGAGTCCCGACTTCGGAAATCTAAAGGTCCCTGAACACGGTAACTATAAACGCACAGAAATAGACGAGGAAACAAGAATCTTGAGCTGCCCAATGGAAGCTATCATGGTTCCTTTCAATAGCAGATACCATTAACAGACCAAGGAAAAAAAAGAAAAAAAGAAAAGACAATAGATGGGCAAAGTTCAGAGGGATCAAACCAACTTAAACCTGCAGACATATGACAGGACAATTTTAAGTTTCACGGGCTTTTTCCAGCAGTTCAGACATTAATCAGCAAGTCATCCTAATCTAAAAATATCATATAAAGAAAAGGGGGACTAAGAGCCTATCCCAAACCTACATGTCATTAATGAAACCAAGAGGAGCTCATTGTCTTATCCAGATTAAAGGAAAAAAATTAGTACCTATCCAACATAACAAATGATTTATAAGATGAAACAAATTTCCATCACCAAAGCCAAATTATTGTCTCAATTATAATTGGCACAACATTGTGTTTAGAAGAAACTTTCAAGCTAATTAGGAAGCTTTATGCTATTAAAACTAAAGACATGGGCATCAAACATGCATAAAGCACACCAAATCCCCATGCCAAATTCAAGCATGAAACGACATTATTCAAACTGCTTACCTTCTATGATATTTTTCTCACATTTCTAAGGGCAAGCACTGCCGGACTGCCCTATGAAGTTTTGCAAATCCATTTTATCCAACCACCATTTTTTCTCATCAAGCCAATATACATTTCTAAAAATGGATCACACCACGTTATTTTGAAAAAGTTGATGCAGTCCAAATTCCATTGCATTAGATTACCAGATGTCAATTGAATGCAAAACCACTCTTGCATGTAAATTAATGGAGTAAAATGGAATCACTTAGGTTAGCACGTGAGCTATACGTGAATTTCCTATTTCTCGGGGATTTTGAAATGATTTTTTGTACATAAATTTTGTTGACAAAGGAATATCCTAGTCACAAAAACTGTTCAAATACAATTTTGCAAAAAAGTCTTTGTAAAATTTAAGATGACAAAAGAGTGTCCATGATAGTAGATAAAGTTAGAAAGAGTTTGGACGGATTAGGACTTCCTCATCATGCTGTCTTTTTATTTATGAACAGAGGGAGAACAGAAATTCATGTAAATTATCTTGATGAAGCTTGTCAATACAAATTGAGTACTTTGGCCTTGGGCCTTATGTTTAGTTTTATTCTCCTTCCTCGTACACTTTTTCTCCTACGATGTCTCCCCTGCCTCATGAGCAACACTCCGCAAGCTTCTAATATGCCTATCAGATTCAATAATATGAAAGACTACTATCCTTATTCAGACTATAAGATAAGTGTAAATGAAATCTCCAAGGATGTATGAGTTGGACAACCCCAGATGATACATCAAGATGGTAGTCTCCCAAGAATAAGAAATGCTGCCTAAATGCCCACAAAGATAACACAACCAAAATAATGTGGAACCAACCCCACAGCATGTAAAAAAACATCACTATTTGCTTATTCTTAAGCACTGAACATGGAATAATTGCATCACTATGCATCTTCACATTCTACCCTTGCAAAAGAGCAACTTAGTCAAATAAATATTGAAATTCCCAGAGAAATTCCACCTTGCAAGAAAAAAAATTTCATATGAGCACTAATACCATTACCATCAGACAAAGATACAGGAGGCATACAGCAGAGGCATTACAATTATTGTGACATCAAAAGCAAAATTAATCTTCATTTACTAGGTGAATTACCTTGCGAGAATTCTTTCCCACAATTCCTTCAGGAAAAACGAACACCACTTCTTTCAGGAAAAAGGCAATAACCATCCTCCGCTTCACATCGTCTCTTGCAAAATAAATGCAAAAATCAAAGCAAAAGGCACGAATAATGTACACAAATTATTCGTAAACTTGTGAGATTAAGAACAAGGTTCTTAAAATTGTTTACAACATAGTACGCAATATGCTACAGAATATGGTTTCTAATGTGATACTGACTCTAGCAATAAAAGCCAATAAGCCAGACCTTGCAGTGCATGTTGCATTATATGGTTTGCTATATCTCATGAACTGGTTGGAGAACAATTAATCCTGCATAGTATTTGTTTTGACGTATGATAGGAAGAGCAATGTTATCCACCCAATCACCAAGGGTGCCTGCTAAATAACAGCATCAGTGCTTGCCGAACATATTGAGATACTGCACTTTCAATGCATGTGGCTCACCTCAGAAAAATCAATCCACAATGACAAATGCTCAAGTATGGCAGCAATCATCAATAGCAGCATGCTCCAGAATTTATGCCTTAATTAACCAAAAATGCTGCTTGTACCTAACTCTCCTTGTTGTAATTCTTTTATTCGCTGCTCTGCAAGTGGATCTGGACTCTTCATAACCCTTCTTAGACGCCTACAATATTTGAAAAAAGAAGTGCAATGGGTAAGACATTTGAGGATAAAAAAAGTGTTTTGATATCAAGCTGGAGCTGGTAGATTAGCGCATTGAAGTACCTGTCCTGGGCATGTTGAGCAGGAAAAGTTGGCATGAAATCCTTCGATTTAGGCAGAGGAACTTCACGAAACCAATCGTGCTTAAGAGCATCTTCTGCTGTTATACGCTGTAACAAACCAAAAAAGGCACAATTAGAGATTTAGAAAAAAAAAAATAGAAGAAAAACAAGAATAAGAGGATATACTAACGGAGCAATAAAAAAATGCCTAATTTGCAGCACTAGTCCCCAAACTTTCAGCCAATTGTTACTTTGGTCCTCGAACTTTTGAGTGGGACATTCGACAGCTTGAACTTTGGTCCTCATTTACTATTAGACGAAAACTTACTGCCTGCGCACAGTGCATTCCATTTTACTGTGGAACATGCATCAATCACCATCGAATATTACAATCCACACTAGTATGCTAACCAATGAGCTACAGACTTTCCACATGTTGAAACTTGAAGATTGGACTAAAAATACGAGATAAATGGAGGGCTCAAGAGCTAATGGATTCATGCTGCGCAAATATCCGGACGGACCAAATGCAAACAATAATTTTCCTCTCAGGCAAGGACTAAACTGAAGCACGTCCCAAGTTTAGGGATGTTCAATGTCCAAATTAAACGTTCGAGGACCAAAGTGCAACTTGTCTACGGTTTAGATACTAGCGATACAATTTGCTAATAAACAATTACAAGCATTCTATGATTCTCCAAATCTGTCACCTTCTCAGGGTCGTAAGTTAGTAGTTTGTTCAGCAAGTCAAATCCAGCTTCTGACAAGGTTGGCCGTCCAGAAAATGAGGTTGGTGGGAACTTTTCCCGCAGCCTGTTATATCTGCAAAGAGAGGAAGAAGAAAAACCAATACATAAGCGATAACTACTGAAAAAAAAGCCGAAAGTGGCAGCAGTACCTACTGCTTTTTACTGAAAAATCAATCAGAAAACAGTTCAGAAGAAAAGAAACTTACGGCTGCTTGACAAAGTTTACTTTCACACGAGGCAACTTAGCAAACCCTGGCCATATCTTCTCATTCGGTGTACCAAGTGCTCTAAATATCTTCACAGGGGGGGGGGGGGACAGTTAGATTTCAACAAATGAAAACCAATAAAGCACGAAGTAAGAAAAAAATACCTTGTCAAGCTGGTCGAACTCAGTTTTTCCATTAAAAAGTGGTTCCTTAGCTAAAAGTTCAGCCATTATACAACCCAACGACCACATATCGATAGCAGTAGAATATTCTTTTGCTCCTAAAAGAAGCTCAGGTGCCCTATAAGGACAAGACACATCACAATTTAAGAGATCAAAGTTTAAGATAAGTACAGACTGAAACTAACAATCATTGTTAGTCAAAAACTTACCTATACCACAAAGTCACGACCAACTGTGTATACGGCTTTAATGGGCTGCCATATTGACGAGCTAGTCCAAAGTCACATATTTTCAACTCACCACGGTTATTCAAAAGAATATTTGAAGTCTTAAGATCCCTACAAAAAAGATAACCAAATTTTAGAAACACACACTATGGCGTATTCTCTATTATCGTAAAACAGTACACAGACATTACTTGCCTGTGCAATACCCAGTTGTCGTGAAGATACTTGACACCCTCCAACAGCTGCAGCATTAAGCACTTAACCTCACTCTGACTAAAGGGTTGCTTCATCGTTTCCATGAGCCCTTTAAGATCATGCTCCATGTACTCCATTACCATGAATATACTATCTAGGCTGCTACCTACAACAACTTCCTTAACATCAACAATCGAAGGGTGATGAAAAGACAACAAAATGTTTATCTCCCTCAAAGAGGTCAATGGGAAACCCTCTCGTTCCTTCTCCATCTTCACCTTCTTCAGCGCAACAACCTCACCAGTCTTCTTATCCCTTGCTCTGTACACAACTCCGTAAGTGCCTTCGTCTATCTTGTTGAGCCTCTCAAACTCATCAACACTCCTGCACCCTTGCAGCATGTTAATACATCTTTGGGGCGGTTGTACAGGTTCAGGGGTTTTAGCCCCATAATCCTCATCCTCTGACTCTGTCTCAGTCATTCGTTCAGACACATAGCTGTCTGGTTCATCCCTATCAACATCCATGTAGTCGTCCCGACCTGAACCAGACGACCTGGATGCTGTCCCTGCTGAATCCTCCCTCACAATCTCTCCAAGCTCAGGGCTTGGTACTTTCTTAAGTGAACTTTTGTCTAACGAATCAGCTGGCGAAGTGCTTCTCTTTTTCTGCGGCACAGCCTCGCCTTCTTCATTTTTTTCATCATCAAGTGCATCATTCCCATCCGCCCAGCGAGAAGATGAAATGTTCCTTGCGACAGGGTACTCACAATCGTCCTCTTCCATCTGCTCAGCTTCCTGATAACCGCCCAACTCACGATCATGAGGTAAATCTATTAAATTCGGTGAGAAATGCCCGCTAGGCAAAGGAGGTGGCGGGGGGAGTTCGGCTGGCTCAACCGATTCTTTTATATTTCCTTTATTAAAAGTAGTAGACTGTTTCCCATCATCCCTATCCCACACAATAGGAGAGAATTTCCTCTTCTTGCTCGGAGAAGGTAACAAGCAACCATTTTCTCTATCCCGAAACCCATTATCTTCAGTCTGCGGCTGAGGTGCCTCCGGGACATCAGATCCGCTACCACTCGACAGTTCCCCAGCCTCCCGATCTACCGACCTCCCAGAAACCCGGTTCCTTTTCTGATCATTCCTGGCACCACCGCCTGAATAATTTCCATTCTCAGTGGTGCGCTGCTGCTTCTCCTGCTGCTGGTGATGGTGGCCACGATAGCCATTCAAAGAATCCCTCTTCTTAAAGTCTCCTTGTGTATCCCTACCCCTAACTCCCGAATCGCGACCACGCCTCCTGTCGCCCTCCCGGTCATGGATTCGATCCAGGTAAAGCTCCTTCCTTCTCGACGCCTCCTTATCCAATTCGAGGCCCCTGAATTCGTGGTCTCGCAGACCCCCGTGTCGGCCCGACGCCATCAAAACCACAAGATTCGGAGCCCGCGAACGGAACGAAACCCTAGAAATCGAAAGGGGCGGATCTAAACTACAAACCCTAGCTAGAAATTGGGACCCTAAATCTTAAATCATGAAAGATTCAAACATCCACCGACCCTGACTCTTCCGTTTCCGAGAATGAATCTATTTATAGGGATCGATCAAAAACTGGAACCCTAGAGAAACCCTAGAGAGCGAATCGAGAGGGTTCGAAGCGATTAAAGATGAACAATCGATCGGAGAAGGTAAAAGCGAGGGAGAATTTGAGGAATCGAACCTGGAGAAGCGGCGGCGATGGGCGCCGCGGGCGCTCGCGTTCTCTCTCGACGGCGCTTGAAAAGAAGGGAACAAGCAAAAGGATTCGAACGGCTCTTGAAATAAAGAAGAGCCACAGCGCACGCGGTTTCCGTATTATCATCGTGGCTAAAAAAAAGAAAAGAAAAAAAAAAAGTGATTTGTTGTTTTATATTTCTCTCTCACCGAACTCGTTATCGGTGCAAGTGTGCAACTAGGCCAGGTTCGAATCGGGCCATCCTAAACGCGACTCCGGCCCAAATTAATTACTTAGTGGACTTTGAATCGGGTTTCGACCCGAAACTAAAAACTAACGTGATCCTGTCCGAACACAGGCCCCAAACCCCATACCCACCGGTTTTTGTGCATTAATAAAGTACGCTTCTAAAATATAAAAATAACTTTCTTATACCTTCAAAATTTAAATCAACTTAGCCTTACTTTAATATTGAGGTTTATCTGATATTGTTAGATAAAATAGGATTAGAAAAAAAATATATAGAAATATACTTCTGCGTTTTCTGGTCGGACCATAGAAATATATTATAATCAACTCATCTTAATATGCGGAACGCAATATTATGTACGGAAACAAATAGAATTTTTTCCCATCGTACTTTCTCACCGCAAATAATACAATCTCCCCGCAATCCCAAACGAAGTCTTAAAATATTCCTCCAAACTTTTAATATCTTATAAAAGTACCCCTTCAATTAAATTTTTATCATTTCTTTAAAATTTTCTTTAGCTTCCATTCGACCGGCCAAAGAGTATAATCCCGATCGAGAAATCATCTCATACCAAATTACATCTCTCTTTTCCAACTTATTTCAAATTACTTTGCATTTAGAAGAAAATCTTTTATGAAAATTTAACTTCTTTACTATTAAAAAAGTTGTATTATATATCATGTGCTAAATATATGATGGAGATAAAGCAGAGAGAAAAAAGAGGGAAAAATAAAAAAATTTTAACGGACATTGATGGAATTTAACTAGATGGAAGAGAATTTAACTAGATGGAAGATTTTGTAAGTATTAGAAGCTTAGAGAGGTATGCAAGTTGACTAAACAATTTGAAAGGATATATAAGTTATTTTAAAACTTTAGAAAGATAAGTCAATATTTAATTCTATTTTTAAAACATATTTTATATTAATGGAAATATAAGTAAGGCTAGAAAAATTTTAGAAGTAAACAGAATTGTTTGTCTCGATATTCCTTTTCGGCAATAAAATATCTGAATTAATGCTTAGCGTTTGTAGTACTCTGAATTTGGCAAATTGTGAAGCTCGAGGGTGGAATTGGTAAATGGAGCTAACCCACAACTTTTATAGAGTGGTAGTGAGGTTTTTGGCAAGTTCAAAGAGTAATCGAACAGCCGAAAGCACAAAAGTGCATTGCAATGCAGAATTCTGCATTTTGTGCAGGGTACCAGTACCAGCTTGGTTCAGTACTGGTACCAGCACAAGCTGTTGCGTGGCTATGAGGTGCTTTTGGTCTTTTCACTTCGTAAACTTATCTACAACTCCCCAGCTCGACTCCAGCAGCTGACCAAAGGTTGCTGGAGTTCAGAAATGTGGGTTTGCACGTCTCCCACTTTCTCTCTCTAAGTTACTTCTACTTGAGGTGAAGAATTAGGGTTCTAAGCTTAGTTTCTTGTCCTTCTTTGATGCTAGTTGTATTGGAGAGCTTTGGAGCTGTTGTAGAAGGGTGAAGAAGGTGTTTTGGGAAGTGTTTCGTAGCCCTAGCACAACAAGTAGTTGAGTAGAGGCTTGGTAAGGTAATTAACCCAACTACTCACTAGTTTGATGCCCTATTAGTAGAGTTGAATTTGATTTTTGGATTCTTTGTTCCCAGCTGGTTGAAAGGGAGGATTAGCAGCTATAGCAGGGTATTTTGCTGTACCCTAACTCAGCTGGAGCTGAGTTAATGGTCTAAGAAGGTAAACTATTTACTTTCTTCCTTGTTTGGGCATGGTAGTAAGAGTAGTAATGCAGTTTTGATGCTGGTTTGCAGCAGAGTCGCAGCAAGGGGTGTGAACCCTGCGGCTAGGTTTTGGCGACTTTTGTAGCAGAGTTTGGAGGTGCTTCTTTGACCCTAAGCTAAGGGAAAGCTGGATTGAAGTTTAGAGAAGGTAATTAGCTCACTACTTGCCTTATATTGATGCTATATTAGGTGTATAAGTGAAAGTAGAGATGCAGTTTGGCTATGTTCACAGCAGGTTTATTAATTATTTTGAGCTGAATTTGGGGACTCTTGTAAACTGCTTGGGGTGCTTCAACTTGGGTAGAAGTGGAGGTTTAGCCTTGATCTAAACCTAGGTGAGATTCTAGCCTATACTTAGTAATTATGTGGGTTGTAACGTAGGTATACATAATTCAACTCTTAGCTGATTTTTGACTTGTTGTTAGGGGACTTGGAGACTTCGAATTTCCTGCAATTGCGAGCTCGACGAGAACCGTCGATTAGTAGGTGGGTTTGACCTCACACGAATAAGTGGATTCCCCCTATGTTCGTTATGATACTATAGAATTGCTAGTTATGTGTAACTATGATAATATATTACTAAGTGAAGAGTATTGGATACAATGAGCATTCTTGCTCGGTATGATTGAAATAGATCCCTATCAAGTAGAGAATCGTGGGCAAATATCCTGTACAGCATATATAATTAATGTTCAGTATAGACGCATTAACAATGAGTTAGACTTGATAACTCTAAGCTGGTAGCTATGAAAGAATTGGTTAATAGAATAAAAGTAATTCTATAAGATGACTTTAGCATGCTTCTATGAAGTAGAGGACAAGACATTAAATCTATAACCAAATAAATAGTATACTTGTATAGACAAGTTACCAATGCAAATGGCATGTATAAAACTAGCATTAATTTCATATGGTTGTATAATCTAGTTGATACCAGCATTTTATATTGTATTGAGATTCCAATTTATTGGTCGGTAGAGGACTTTTCATGTTGGAGACATGACGACCGAGGACTTTTGGACTATAGATCATGCTTACTTGCCATTGTGCTCATTCGCACATGCTTATGAGGGTCGCTCCTCACATACAAGCCGGCACTCCGGAGTTGGCCTACGCGACAGATTGCTCGCCTGTGAGGGATTGAGTGCCGAAGTGGATTGCCGTGGGGAGTGTTTATTACCACGGGGCCATTAGACGCGGCGCAAGCTGGACTACCACGTATAGATCCTTATGAATGGAACAACAATACTAAATTGTATTAAAATAAAGATCACTACTTGATAGTGTACATTCCTGAGTTTTTACAGCATGCTTACTTGTGTAGTATAGCCTTTATTTGCATATCATATCTAAGACAGTGGAAACCTAGTAATTCTAGTATTTATTAGTTGTAATTTACATGGTTATTTTTATCATGCAGTAGATATATATGTTTTCTTTCATACATCATAAACCTAGTGGTGTAATTCGCTGAGATTGGCGGCTTATCAACTGGGAACTATTGTCTAATAATTCTCACGTCCTTTTTGTTGTTGCTTTTATAGAGCCATCCACTACGGGAGAGGCTAGGGATCGCGGCAAGAGAGTCGCGTCTAGCTAGGCGTAGCTTGGAGTCCCGCTAGGTGATCACCTCGCTGCTTCGATTTTGTTGACGATGGTGATGTGTACCCTTGTATAGAAAGACTACCACTTGTATATAGAGTGATTTAGTGATTTTGAGTTGTACCTATGTGGCTAGAGCGTTGTACTTTACAGTTTTATATTCTTACTTCCTGTTGTTCGTAGTGAAATTTTGTACTACTTATTCATTAGTTGTTAGTACTTTTTGTACATACTATGCTCTGATATCATGTTAGGGTCTTCTATTGATTGTTTCTTTTCTGACATGATTTTAGTAGACGCCTTGTATACTATAGGTATATGGCGGGTCTGTGCACCTATCGGGTATGCTTCCGCTGATACCCGGGCGTGACAGATTATAGTGGTATCAGAGCCTAGGGTTGAGTTATAGTGGACCTAGCAAATCTTAGGCTGGTTGGACTATAGGAAATAGGCTCGTGAGAGACGAGGTCTATCTGATTTTATAGCGAAAGTATTGTGATTCGGTATTTTTATATAAACTCCGAATGGTTGGAGTTTGATTGAAATGTACAACTACTAACTTTGTAGAGGGCCACGTTGGCGGCCGCCAACGTGACATCGGAAGTTAGTGTGTGGCACATTTCATTACTTTTGCCTGATTGGGTGGTTGTTTCTTTGAGTGGGGGTTCCAATAGTGTGAGTTTTATTAACTTACGCTTATTATGTTTGTTGCAGTTTGAAATGCCTACGACTCGTTCTAGGACTACCGGAGCGCCGAGGCAGCTGATATGGAGGAAGTAGAGACCTCCGCTACCTCCGGATCCAGTAAGGTCCGTGAGTTGCAGGATCAGCTTGCGGTGTTGACAGAGCTGGTGACACGACAGGCAGCGACGGCACAGCAACAGATGGATGCTGTGCGTCGACAAGAGGAAAGAATGAAGCGATTGGAGGATTTACTACTCCAGCAGGTGACGGATAGGGTGGTTCTAGATTCTACACCACCAGTACCAGAGAGGGATACGACTGCGAGAGCACAGTCGCCAGCGCCGGGTACCTCGCAGGCAACTCCGAGTGTTGAGCCCCTACATGAGACAGTGGTGCCACCGCCACTGCATGTGGTTGCTGCAGGGACATGTTACCAGAAATGGTGGGGGCCGAGGAGCGAGAGCAGATGATGGAACGATTAAATGAATTCCGAAAGTGCAATCCCCGCATCTTCGATGGTGAAAAGGCTGATCATTGGGTGGTCGAGAAATGGTTGATGCACATGGAGAAGTTGTTTAATTACACTTTTGTGGAGGAGCGAGGCCGTGTTTGGTTCGCGACACACCGTCTGGATGGCGAGGCTTATAGGTGGTGGATTGACATTCGAGAGAATCCCCGTGTTGATTTATCTTCGATCACTTGGAAGAGGTTTAAGGAGTTGCTTTTGACAACCTACTTTCCGCAGAGTTGTTTTTGTGCATTAATAATACACGCTTCTAAAATATAAAAATAACTTTCTTATCCCTTCAAAATTTAAATCAACTTAGACTTACTTTAGTATTGAGATCTATCTGATACTGTTAGATAAAATAGAGTTAGGAAAAAAAAAATATAGAGATATACTTCCGCATTTTCCGGTGGGACCATAGAAAAAATATTATAACCGACTCATCGTAATATATGCGAAACACAATATTACGTACGAAAACAAATAGAGTATTTTTCCATCATACTTTCTCACCGCAAGTAATGTAATCTCTCCGCAATCCCAAACGAAGCCTTAATATTCCTCTAAACTTTTAATATCTTATAAAAGTGCCCTTTCAATTAAATTTTTATCATCTCTTTAAAGTTTTCTTTAGCTTCCATTCGACCGGCAAATTACATAAAAACGCAGAGGAGGGGAAATTAAATATGGGAAATGCTATTAAAAAATTTAACTTCTTTACTATTAAAAAAGTTATATTATATATTAAATGCTAAATATATGAAGGAGATAAAGTAGAGAGAAAGAGGAGGGGGAAAAAAAAAATTTAATAGAGATTGATGGAATTTAACTAGATGGAAGTTTTTGTTAGATATTAGAAGTTTAGAGAGGTATGCAAGTTGACTAAACAATTTGAAAGGATATGTAAGTTATTTTAAAACTTTAGAAAGGTAAGTCAGTATTTAATTCTAATTTTAAAACATATTTTATATTAATGGAAATATAAGTAAGGCTAAAAAAATTTTAGAAGTAAACAGAATCGTTTGCCTTGACATTCATTTTTGGTAATAGAATATCTGAATTAATGCCTTGCGTTGTTGAACATTATCTAGACTGTTTAAATCTTTTAGGACTCAAATTCATAATTTTGTGGTATTATTTTTCTGACTATCAATTAGTCTCAACTTCACCTAATATCTGTCATTAAAAATAGTCAATTTTAAGACCATGTGAATGTTCATTGTATTTCAGCATATTGCCCACCTGTGGAAGGCCAAACTAAATCATAGGCATTTTCGAAACTTGCAGATATTATGTTTGTTTACCTTAAGGACGCGTTTGGTTCAAGTTATATAATATTACACTGTATTTCGAGATATCCAGGTATTTTGGATTTCTAAAAGAGATTACTACTTATGCTGCATTAGCGTGTTTGGTTTAATACAGTAATATAATGCTGGATTGCAGTGGTTATAGTATTAATATATTTGATTCTATCTATAAAATTCAGTAATCTAGACAATAAAGTATAGTCTATTCCAAAATTGCCCTTAACTATACTTTGTAAATTTTTTTTTTTATTGTTTACAAATAATATTTTTTTACTAAATTTTATTCTAAATTATTTAATTTTTTAAATTTTAAATTTTAAATTTTAAATTTGAACAAAAAATATAAATTTAATATTTTAATTTAAAATATAAATATGAAATTTATAAATTTAAAATCCAAAATATAAATATAAATATAAATATAAAATTAAAAATTAAAAATCTAAATTTAAAATTCAGAAATTAAAATACAAATTTGAATTTAAAATTTAAAATTTGAAATTTGAAGTTTGAAATTTAAATTTGAAATTCAAATTTAAAATTTAAAATTTACAATTTGAAATTTAAAATCTAAATTTTTTTAAATTTTAAATTTTAAATTTTAGATTTAAATTTCAAATTTCAAGTTTGAAATTTTAGATTTTAAATTTCAAATTCTAAATTTAAAATTAAAATTTAAAATTTAAAATTCAGAATTTGAAATTTAAAATCTAAAATTTAAATTCAAATTTAAAATTTAAAATTTAAATTTGAAGTTTAAAAATTTAAATTTAAAATTTAAAATTTAAAAGTTGACAATTCAAAATTTTAAATTAAATTTTTTAAAATGACATATTGAAAAGGATTCGGGAGTTAGAGGGATAAAATTGTCATTTCATATAATATGTAGTATTATCGGTTTTCAGTAATGTAAGATACACGACCCTCTCTCGTTAATATTTTCGGTGTAATCCTGCTCGATTTGTAATGCTACATTACGACTAGATTACATAGCGGATAAACCAAACACAGTAGTTCTGGCAGGATTGCTTGTAATCCCGTCAGGATAACTCGAACCAAACGGACACTAAGTGAATTGATTACTTTCTTTCATTAGTTCAAACAATTAGAATTATGGTTCGTACACAAGAATTCAAAAAATAATAAAATTAGAGTAGGCCGTGAATTCGATTTTTGTATATTTTAATTTGTGCAGGGGATTGTCGGTGTTTGGTACTTCTAATATAACATCTATGAATGATAATTTAAAATAATTTCAAATTTAAAACTAAGATCATTGAGGGGCATTCTTTACATTTTCTTTTAAGTTTAAAGAAAAAAATAGTATATTATCCGTTTCGTTCAGATGCTTTTCTTATAATTTTTCTTTAGTGAAAGTTTTGAGGAGCCCAAGGATCTATCTAGATTGTATCTATCATCTAGAGGGGGGGGTGAATAGGTGTAACGGCCAAAAACCACAAATCTCGAAGCAATAAAAATAAATGCGGAAAATAAAAAGCACACCGAGATTTACGTGGGAAAACTCCAACTTGGAGAAAAACCCACGGGACCAACACGCGAAAAAATAATTCACTAAGAGAAAAGATTACAAGGTGATTACCGACTCCACGGACTCAACCTCTCTTAACCTCCTATGAATCTTCGCGCTACCCTCCGGGTTGTCCACGCCCTCACGTCCGAATCCACGAACGCCTCCACTTCGAATCCACGAAGCTTCAATCACGCCGAATCCACGACGCCACTCGAATCCACGAGCCCACGATCCGAATCCACGAACCGCCGTCAAATACGCCGAATCCACGACGCCACCATGAAGAATATCATGAATATGGTGATCCTTCGCTTTGGAGTATCGTAGAAAACCAGGGAATAGAACTCCAAGCGAAGCGGAGATCAAATCGACATATAGAGAATGCGAAACGATATCTCGATTTGATCTAAAGAGGCTAATTTGTAGAAAATAGGTTTAGAATGAAATCCGAGCCTCTAGGGTTTCTCAAACATGTATTCTTATGATGCTTGATGTGTTAGAGAAGCCCAATAGCTTATTTATAGACTTTAGAATCAATTGGAGTCGAATTAGAAAGTTTCTTTCCAAAAACAGCACCTTGTACCGGAACAAGGAATGTTGTCCAGGGTACACCATGACGGAAGATTTTTCTGCGAAGCTCCTGTACCCTGGATAGCTTCAGCTTGTTCCGGAACAGGGCTTGTACCGGTACAGCATGAAGCTTGTACCGGAACAACCATCAAACTTCTGCGCGAACGTTGATGGCTGTACCCTGGACAGAAAAGCCTTGTACCGGTACAGCAATGCAATTTTCGCTGAAAATGCATTGTTTTGAATTTTACAAACTCTTAGAAACTTTCTAATCGATTACAACTTGAAAACATGATTCTAAGATCTATAATTAAGTATGAATCACCATAAACAAGATTTAAAGCTTACCTACGCATCGTGATTCATGTTTTACGTGTTTTGCGTCCTTTCCGATTCTTCGAAGTCTTGGATTCTTCGATCTTCAATACTCCGCTCCAAACTTCTTCAAGACTCCGACTCGATCCACGAAACTTGCCAACACATAGGACCTAACATTTAGTTTTTATGCTTTTAATATAACATTTATGATGATCATCTAGGAATGGATAATTTTTAATACAATAACCTATAGGATCATCCAGGAATGAATAATTTGATAAAAATTCAAATTTAAAAGAGAAAATTTAGTACAATTTTTAATTTTAGAAAGTAAGGTAGCATGCTTATCCACTTATTCATAGTTTTAAAAAAATCTGTTTATATATTTATTTATTAAATGTTGAAGTTGAGATTGCGAATGTTAATTATTAAATTTTTTATCACGATACGGTTATTATTATTATTATTTTTATTTTTATTTTTAACTTCAAAAAATATCTATTGTAACTGTCCTGCTGAGACCCCACCTGGAGAAACGAGAGAAGCACGCCAACTCACCTACCGTCGCCCAATCCGCATTCTCTCCATTCTTCCCGACGAGCCTACGCTCTCTTGCTCAGCTAAGCTTCTTCCACCTCCGCTCCCAACCGCCTAAACCCTAACCCTAACCCTAACCCTAACCCTGGTCTCCCTCCATCAATCGCCATGGACGTCGCCCACCTGCTCGGCCCCCGCTTCTTCTCCTCCGTCCCATCCCCGTCCCCTCCGCCCCGTCCCCATTCTCCCCGCGCCTGGAGCTCGATATACCCTAAAATTCCCAATCGTTGCGCCCCGCCTCGATCGCGCCGTCGCCGAAGCGTCCGCTTCGTCTCCCGGGCGGAAACCCTAGTCGCGGGGCCGCAGAGGGAGGAGGGGCGCTCGCAGGCGCTCAAGGGGGCGGAGGTCGGCGATCTCAAGGCGTGGTTGCACGCGCATGGCCTTCCTCCTTGCAAGGTCGTGCTCAGGGAGAGGCCTTCGCCCGATGGGAAGCACCGGCCGATACATTACGTTGCCGCTAGCAAGGATCTTCAGGTGTTCTATCTGTGAATTGCAATGGTCTGTTTGGATGTTGGAACATATTATTGAGTGATAACTTAACCACTTTTGTAGTTTCAATCTAAGAGTTGTGAGGCTCTCACAGTCCTGATTTTTCAGAATAGCGTGTTCTATATATGAGGCGATTTATGATATTATTATGAGAAAAATGACTTTTTCATGTTGTTGTGTGATCTATAAATCATTACATCCTAGTACAGTGAATGAAAGAGATATTTTGAATAAAATGTTCGTGCATCCGAACAGGCCTGTAAATATCTTTTTTTTTTTGTTTCAGCAATGAGTGGTAACTAGGATTTGGTTTTCGTTGGCAGGCGGGAGATGTGGCATTCTCTGTGCCCAATTCGTTGGTTGTAACGTTGGATAGAGTTTTGGGAAATGAGACAATAGGTGAGAAATCTATTTATCGATTGCTTGATTTGATTATCAATTTGAGATGCTAAGAGGTATGTCGAAGAGATTTTTCCTTTTAGCCTTCGCTAGTTTCAGTCTAAATTTAATGAGAAGAAGAATGGAGTATTGTAGATTAACAAACTCACTCGTGCAGAAGGAAATACAGAAATGCACCTAAGTATTGTCGTAGGCCTTTTCTCATCATCTCAGGTTTTACTTGTGAGAGGAGAAGAATCAGAAGCAATGAGTATTGGCCATTCACTTAATGTAGATTTTCTTAAGCTTAAAACCCTCCTTTACCTATACTTTATGTGAAACATTCTAAGAAACAACTGGTTAAACATTGCCCTTCGTATTCTCATCATGTAGTGTACTATTTTTCAAGTATACTTTATGCATTAATCCAAGTAAATAAAACATTAGATTTTTTCCATAAGGAAAAATAATGTGCTGACCTCAAGGTATGAAGTTTGTGTTTGGGTTTTGGCTGAGTTTTTTGAGTGTTGGCCGGAGGGATTTGGCAATTTCAAATTGGTTTTTGGCTTCTTCAAATTGGTTTTTGGCTTCTTCGGCCCTAGGAAATCCAACACAAAAAAAGAAAAATCAAGAAATTGTGAGAACGAGAAAAATATAAAAATATATATACATAAGACCATAGTGCTGTAGCATCCAGATATGGCCATTTTTAGGAGGATTGAAGAACATTTGTCGGATGCCCATGTTTAAGCCTCAACACATGTCGATATCAATAGCCAACATTACGATATTATTGAATAATTGAACAATGGCCAATTTCTAATACTTTCAATTTCTAATGCTTACTTTAATAGCTATGGTTTGATTTCCTTCTTCATCAAGTTTTTAATTCTTCAAAAGCAAAAAACACTTCTGATAATTGCAACTGATAATTCTTGTTTATGTTCCTTTGTCCTTTTTTGGGGTCATGCAGCTGAACTGCTGACAACAAATAAGCTCTCAGAATTGGCTTGCTTGGCATTGTACCTCATGTATGAGAAGAAGCAGGGGAAAAAGTCTTTCTGGTATCCTTTTATAAGGGAGCTTGACCGCCAACGTGGAAGAGGACAGTTAGCTGTTGAGTCTCCACTTTTATGGTCAGAAGCTGAACTGGACTACCTAAGTGGCAGTCCTACAAAGGTAAAAGCTGATATGTTTGCTTGAACTAAGTAATAATTGACTCTTGTCTAAGTTCAATTTTCATATTTCTTATCTAATTTTTAAAGGTTTTCAAAAAATAGCGTCAACGAGAAAGTTACATACTATTAATGTTTGCAGGCCGAAGTCCTTGAAAGGGCTGAAGGAATAAGACGAGAATACAACGAGCTTGACACAGTGTGGTTCATGGCTGGTTCATTGTTCAAGGTCGTCCTTTCCTCCTTCAAATTGCATGGGGTTTGATTTTGTTCGAACTTTTAACATTAACATGTCTCTTACTGCTATGCAGCAATATCCTTTTGACATACCTACTGAGGCTTTTCCGTTTGAGATTTTCAAGCAGGCATTTGTTGCAGTTCAATCTTGTATTGTTCATCTGCAGGTAATGCTAACTAGTAAGATCATGATTCTTGAGATGTTTTGTCGAATAAACATGAGGTGTTATGTTGAATAAACAATGTAACATGTTGGGAATAGCATAAGTATATATTCATATGATTTTATGTCGTTAAGCTGCTTTGCATAGGGAAATAGCGGCATGTGCTTGTTTCTTAAACTGAAGAATGAGTGAGAAGAGAGTATTTGGCCTTTTGGCTAGTTCATGATTTTGAAAATTATAGTAAGAGAATCTGATATTGACCTCCCCAGATGAGGCCATTCTAATAGCATGAGTTGTCAGTCCAGTTGGGCTTGGTAGTTGATAAATCAACTGGCTTAGCAGTCCACATCTCTCTTAATTAAACCAAGAGTTGTGGTCGACCAAACCTCCCCCTAATTTTATTTGCCTTGTTTAATTACTGTAATAGTTTAAGATTAGACCCTTCTCTCTCTTTGTTACCAATTTGATGAAAAAGAATAGTTTTTAAAGAAATATTTCTAATTTGTGCAATTGATTTTTTTTTTAATGTTTTTAATTTTCTTTCTTGAAAACAGAAGGTTAGTTTGGCACGAAGATTTGCCCTAGTTCCGTTGGGACCACCCTTACTGGCTTACAAGAGTGACTGCAAAGCAATGTTAACTGCTGTTGATGATGCTGTTCAGTTGGTGGTAGATCGTCCATATAAGGCTGGGGAGCCAATTGTAGTATGGTATTATTTTAACTTCAGTTGTCATCGTTATTCAAAATGCCAATCTCTTAGGGAAATGGAAAAGAAAGAGAATAAGGAGTAACAGGTAGTGATTTTCCATACGCAATTCAAAATGCCAATCTCTTAGGGAAATGGACTGGAAGCGGTTTCTACAAATTGTCATGATATTCCTACACAAACAAACATGATAGCATTTTTTTAGAATGTCAACATCTCAAATCTGTAGATGTGCAGGTGTGGTCCGCAACCAAATTCAAGGCTTCTTCTTAATTATGGTTTTGTCGATGAAGACAACCCCTATGATCGTATAGTAATAGAGGTAGAGTCCTTTTTTTGCTCTTAAATTTTTACCTTTGTCTCACTTAGCTTGCCAAATCCTTTTTGCTGCCTTTTCTGTCATAGGCATCACTAAATACGGAAGATCCTCAATACCAAGAAAAGAGAATGGTTGCTCAGAGAAATGGAAAACTCTCTGTCCAAGTTTTTCAAGTATGGAAACTGATCATTTTACTCTGTCATACCTCGTAAGTTGTGAGAATCACATGCCTCTTTCTATCAGGTGCATGTGGGTAGAGAGAAAGAAGCTATTTCAGAAATGCTGCCTTACTTGCGGCTTGGTTATGTCTCAGATCCGGCTGAAATGCATTCTGTTATCTCCTCTCAAGGTCCTATATGTCCTGTAAGTTAGTTTGACTACCTAATTTTAGTGTTCATATGGTTTTTTTTGGTTCTTTTCTGATTGTGCTGGTAACCCACCCTTATCCCTCGAATGCAGAATGATTTAGATTCTCAGAAAGCAGAGAATATCTCTGCTTGACTTAAGAAATTTTTTTTGACATGTATGCGTTACCCGTTGAATCAATAGGCAAAGAAGAGCATATGATGTTTGTTTATCGGTTACAGGTGAGCCCATGTATGGAACGAGCAGTTCTTGACCAACTTGTGGATCATTTTGAATTTCGGTTGGCTCGCTATCCCACCACCCTAGAGGAGGATGAAGCTATGGTAATGAGTAATAAAAAGTTTTGTCTCAGTAATATTCAATCATTGGTTTGCTGAGCTACTTGTGACCATGTGATTACCAGTTGGCAGATGGAAATTTGGACCCAAAGAAGCGGGTCGCAGCCAAACTTTTAAGGTTAGAGAAGAAAATGTTGCATGCATGTCTTCAGGCTACATATGAATTCATCGACAAGTTGCCTGATCATACAGTATCTCCTTGTCCTGCTCCTTTTGCCCCTCTATTGAAATAATAGGTAGCAACAACTGGCTTCTTTGTTTCTTTCCATGTCTACCTGCTAAGTTCAATAACACGGTCTCCTATCTTTTTCCAGTTCTCGTGCAGAAGCAGCTGAGAATATTGCCGTCAAATATGATCTTATAAGGTCAAATATGATCATGTAAGTCAAGAGATCAATAGTGATGTTGCAGCTTTTGGTTGTCTGGCAAGCAGCGTAAGCCTCTTGATTTAATTCAATATTTAAGGAAACTCTCACATGATTTCTTACCTTTTATCTTTAGATTCGGGCTATTGTTAGTTAATAAACTATTATGCAATCTTAGTCAGGAAAAAGTTTGGTAAATTTGTTCTTAGTATCTATGTTGGTCTACAAGTACGGTGGTAAGATGCTCTGTGGTAATCTTAGTAATTGATAGTGTTTATCAACTTTAAGACTATGCCCCAGTGTATTGGAAACTTAGGGCCTACTAGTTTTGCTGTAGATTCAAAGTCAAGGCCTGTGGAGCTAAATTCATCTAGATGCTGCAGTTACAGCTATTGGGTTGGTGTCTTCAAGGATGCAGCAATAGATGTTGCATCTATAATTTTATCTGTCTGAAAGAGTGTCGGAGAACTTGCATCACGAGGGCCCGATCTTTTTGACCAAACATTTTGTGTGTTCAGATTCAGTGGTAAAAGAACCATGGAAAACCAGAATTACTGGAGTATTTAGTCTTAATTTTGAGTGATAATACAATTCTTGTATGATTTGTTTGATACAACGCATTTATAATGTTTACATTACTCTTATATGCATGCTCTATATCAGCATATATTACTGGGGAAAAGTCAAAAACAACTTCACAGTGATACTAGTCTTATTGATATGTATACAGGAACTTCAAACTTGCGGTCGCTGAGCTTCGAGTGCCCCTGGTAGAATTTCATGAATTCAACTGTATATCTGCAATTGTAAGAGCTTTTGTAGTTATTTCTTTTCGTGTAAATCTGATTAGTGCACAATTGGATTATGGATATTAGATTAGCTGTGATGTAAATCAATCTCATTGCCCAATTAATGCTTCAATGTTGTCATTTCGTGCTGCTACAATTGTCAGCTATCTTGTACATAAATTGTTACATCTTACTAATGTTTCCTAACTCTTCATTTTTATCATGAAGTCGTGCAATCCCACATTTGCATAAACGTATAGATCCTTATGAGAAAAATTTGCATCTTGTGGAGAAATGGCGCTGCAGTGGAAAACTACATTGAAGCCGCATCTTTTGCAGGCTATTCTTACTCAGGTTCTTAGAGCAAGTTCAGCACCAATTGGACCCAACAGGTCCTTAGCAAGTTTAGATAAGTTTCTTTCTGATTACCCCACCCGGTTAAAAATGTTCGAAAGAAAATTAATGTTGTTCAATGGTGACAAGTGACAACAACATTTCGTCTGGTCATTGCTGTAGAAAATCGATGGCAGTCAACAATGGCGATAATGTTTTCACGGAATTTTCCGCTTCCAACAGATTGCGATGGCTTCTTTCATTCTGCTTCTCTCTTATTGTGATTTTTCGATGATGATGATTGGGTATGTTAATCGCAAATTTAGTGTCAAAAAATGTTGCAAAATCTGTCTCTGGTTGACTAGTAAGGGGTCAAATCTCTGTTTGGTAAAATTGTTCATCCCTCTTTTCCCGCATTCCTCCTCTTCGTATTTTTTTTTCGTAGTACAAAGTCAAATTCGCCCCCTTTTTCCCCTTCACCCTCAACTCCATCTTCCCCAAATCCCCCTCTCTCTCTCTTCCAATCCTCGCGTACAAATGAGGAAACCGTACCCTCTACTCCATCTCTTCCTCTCAGCAGTGAGGGTAGGGCTGGGGGCATCGGGGGCGCCGCCGGGGGACGGGGAGGAGGACGACGTGCGGTGCCTGCGAGGGGTGTGGGACGCGCTGGGGCGGCGGCTGTCAGCGTGTGACTTCGCGAACGCGTCGACGGTGGGGTTCGTGTGCTCATTCGCAGGGGTGTCGTGTTGGAACTCGCAGGAGAACTGTGTGATCGCGCTGTCGCTCCAATCCATGTCGCTATCGGGTGCCATCCTCTTCGCCTTGTGGTTCTGCCTCGCCGCCACCACCCTCGACCTCTTCTCCAATGCTCTCTCGGGGCCCATCCCCCGACCTCTGCTCCTGGCTTCCCTTCCTCGTCACCCTTGACCTCTCTTTCAACTCCCCCTCGGGGCCCCTCCTCCCTGACCTCTCTGCTTGCTGCTTTCTCAACACCCTCTGCCTTGCCTCCAATCGCCTCTTCGGCTCCATCCTGGCCTCCTTCGCCAGCCTCGACTGCCTTAAGTTTCTCGACATCTCCGACAACTCCCTCTCCGG
Organism: Ananas comosus; assembly: GCF_001540865.1. Classification (NCBI taxonomy): domain Eukaryota; kingdom Viridiplantae; phylum Streptophyta; class Magnoliopsida; order Poales; family Bromeliaceae; genus Ananas; species Ananas comosus. The sequence continues at coordinate 1,082,043 of NC_033636.1, forward strand.
CCTCGTCCCCTCGGATCTTGCCTCCGTATTCCGCGCCTCCGCCTTCATTAGCAACCCCGCCCTTTGCGTTGACTCCTCTGGCTGCGCCACTGCCTTCCTCCTCATCGCCTGAGCCATCTGGCATTGGTGCTTTTCCCCCTCTAAAAAAATCCAAGAAGAGGGTCGAGGCCGGGGCCAGGGCCGTGTTCGTTGGGGACGGGGAGGAGGAGGATCGGCGGTGGTGGGCGGAGACGCTGCGGGCATCGCACAACCGGTTCCTGCCGGTGTCGCTTTTCCAGAAACCGGTTGTGAAGTTGAAGTTGGTGGATCTAATGGCCGCCACTGCCGACTTCCATTCGGACCACATCATTGCAGCCAGGAGCTCCCAGGTCGGCACTTCCTACAAGGCCGTCCTCCGCGACATCTCTATGCTCACAGTAAAGAGCCTCCACTCCTGCCCGCTCCTTGCCCCGCGCCGCCCTCGACTGGCCCGCTAGGCTCCACATCAGCGTCGGCACCGCCCCTAGCCTCGCCTAGTTCCACCACAGCTTCTAGATCCCTTTCTTGCACCAGAACGTGAGCTTCGGCATTGTCCTTCTCAATGACGACGGCTAGGCCCGGATCACTGACTTTGGCCTCGCGTGCCTCGTCCGCACGGCACCGCCCCACGAAGTCGCCGCCAACACCTCCCTCTTCCTGAACGACGACTTCGTAGAGCTCGGGTATGTGGCGCCGGAGTACGCCACCCTAACCCCCAACCCTCCTCTCCTCCTTGTCCACCTAGGAGGTTGGCCACCGCCGCCGTTGTTGTCATCGGTCGCTGGAAAAGAAGAAGAGGAGCTTTTCTTCTTCTTTCTCTCTCTTTCTCTTTCTTTATCTCTCCCTCTCTCTCCAATTTTCCATCGAAGCCTCTCGGTAAGCTCTCACTTCTCTCTCCCTCTGTCCCTGCGCCGCTACCGACCTAGACCTCCACCGACATCACCTTCGCACCTCGAGCGGCCGTCCCCGATGTTTCCGCGGCGTCGCGTGCCTTAGGGAGCGGCCGTGGTTGAGGAGGAGCTCCGTAGAGCTGTGCGGCTATGGGGAGACACCAGGCTGCTGCCGTCGTGCCGTGCCGTGTCGTGCCGCCCCTGGGCGACGCCAGAGGTCCCTAGAAGTCCACCGGCACCGCCCCTCACTGTCCCGACCCGCCGCTATGGCTTTGGAGCTCCATCGCCACCGTTGCACTGTTATTGCCTTCTGTCATCGACCAGGGGTCCCGGCCGACTCTCGTGGGTGTGGCGACCCTCCCTTGGCCAGAGCTCCCCCTGCCGTGCTGCAGGTCGCCAGATTTTTGATGCCCTAGCCCTACCTTGTGACTTGCCACCTCGCTGTTGACTGATTGTCGATGCACTTTTCACAATTGACTAAGAGATAGAGATTGTCCCTACCGGGGCCACGGCCCAGTTGATGACCTTGGTAATGCAACCTACATTGTCTGCAAATCACGCTGGCATAGCAGACGAATCCGTACTTGTAGAAGTGCGGGCAGATGTCAAGTACAGCAAAGGAGGGGAGGACTTCTCTATCTACTCTGATGGCTTTTTGCGCTTTAGAGGCCGGTGGTGTGTGCCTGGTGGAGTTGAGGAGAGACATATGATCCGAGGTACAATAGTCCCCGTACACTGTTCATCTCGACAGAACCAAGCTATGTCACGACCTAAAGTTCTGGTGGTTCGAGATGAAGTTGGATGTAGCACAGCACGTGGAGCAGTGTTTGTTTTGTCAGCAAGTGAAGGTCGAGCATTAGCGACCGACTCGGAAGCTGCAATCACTTTCGGTGCCTGTGTGGAAGTGGGAGCACTCCACGATTGATTTCATCATAGGATTACCCTGATCACAGAGCGGTCGTGATGCGATTTGGGTCTTTGTGGATCGCTTGATGAAGTCGGCGCACTTTCTGCCGATTCACACTGCGTGGTCCCGAGACCAACTGGCACAGTTGTATCTCGATGAGATTGTTCGGCTACATGGGGTGCCGGTGTCTATCGTGTTGGATCTGGACACTCTTCTTGTATTCCAGTTCTGGAGGAGTTTGCAGTAGGCAATAGGAACGAAGCTGTTTTTCAGTACGGCCTTCTGTCCTCAGAGCGATGGCCAGCCGAGCGGGTCATTCAGACCTGTGAGGACATACCTCGTGCGTGTGTCCTGGTTTGCGGCGAAGGATGGTTTGAGTACTTGCCACTCATGGAGTTCGCCTCCAGGGATAACTACCAAGCGAGCATTATGATGGTGTCGTATGAGGCGTTGCTTGGACGTTGATGTCGGTTCCCTATCTATTGGGATGATATTGGTGAACGCCGGCTGTTTCGGCTAGACTTGTTGGAGGACGCCGAGGCAAGGTTTTGTATCACCTGAGAGCGGTGGTTGATCGCCCAGAGTTGATTGAGGAGCTATGCAGATCAGTGACAGCATGAGCTATAGTTTTGGGTTGGTGAGCATGTGCTACTCAAGGTGTCGCCGTCTAGGAGGGATCAGGCGGTTCGGTTTGCGGAACGAGTTTAGTCCGCGGCTTGTTGGGCTATTCATAATCCTTGATCGTGTTGGTTTGATGGTGCACAGATTGGCTCTACCTTCAAGTCTCGCCCGCGTGCACCATGTGTTTCGTGTGTCCATGCTTTGAATATACGTTCGTGTCTCCTCCCACGTGATTTACCCTATGGCTTTTAAGCCTCACGAGGATATGAGCTTCAAGGAGGCTCTAATGCAAATGTTGGCATGCAAGGAAAGGCTACTTTGGAAATGGACAATACCTTACGTGACGACATTGTGGGTAGATCACTAGGAGCGCGAGGTGACTTAGGGGTTAAGAGTCAGCGATGTGAGTTTGGTCTCCAGATTTGTTGTAGAAATAGTGTAAGTAAGTTTTAGAGACGAAATTTCTTTTAAGGGAAGATGATGTGAGGACAAATTTTTTTTCTATATATGTTTGACACAATTTTAAATGTTATCATGTGTACTTTAGTTTTAAAACTGCTCGTCAAATTTCAGCGAAAAATATTTTAAAATAAAGTTTTTACGCGATTATTACTTTTCACTTAAAGTGAATAGTAATCTGCATTTTCGATTGTGATCGAGGAGAGAAGTGAATTTTGGACGCGAATCGGACTCCGTTTTAGACGATCCAATAGCTCATTTTCGATGGTCTAACTGTGTTGGAGCAAATGACGTTGACGGATTTTATGTTCGACGCATGGTTTTCGAGAAAAATAGTTTTTATCGCTGGGAAGGGTTTTATCCCTGTTTGTTCTTGCTTTATAGAAGTGATCGGTGTTCCGTTTTACGTGAAAACGCACTAGCAGGGGCCTTTCTGCGAGAGGAACATAATGGAGAGGGACTGGAACACAAATTTCGAGAGTTGAGGGACTTTGGAGTTATTATCCCCTATGAATAGTGGTATATGAGATTAAATGGGAATTTGAAAATTTTTGGAATCCAAAAACCCTAGGCTCATCCTCATCCTCTTCTTTATCCACCCGAGAGAGGGTCCTGTCGCCACTATCATTGTTGTCGGCCGTCGGAGAAGAAAAAACAACTTCTTTCCTCTCTCTCTTTCTCTCTCTCTCTCTCTTTCTTTTTCTTTTATGGTGCTTGAGATCGGAGGGGAGGGGGGGGAGGGGAGGCCGAGCCCCCTTGCGAATGCGCCGTCGGCCACCGAGACCACTGTCGCCATCATCTCGGACTCTGGCAACCCTCCCCTGTCGCGCACTAGGGAGTCGCCGCGGCTAAGTGGAGCTTCGAAGGGCACTTGCGGCCGTGGGGAGCTACTTGGCCGCCGCCGCCGTGCCGCGTCGCCACAGGGCGACAACGGAGGTCCCCGAGAATCCACCGGTGTCGCCCCTTGCTGTCCCGACCTACCACTGCGGAGATCCGCGATGCCCTAGCCATGGCCTTTTGTTGTCCCCCATTGCAGTCGCTGCGCCACCGCCACCTCCTGCCCTCGGGTGCGACTTCCCGGACTGGAACTCCACCTACTGTGTTGTCAACCGCTGGATCCGAGGTGCCCTAGCCCTGCAAGGAGGCTGCCAGGGTGGATTTCAAGGGTTGCCTTGGTCGAGCTTACTTTTTTGGCCACCGAAGACTTCAGTGAGCACCCGAGAGTTGAGCATCACACTCCTGAGATTATGTGAAGTCCCGTGCTCACCTTCGCTGCGATCTTTGAAGCTTTGGTGCGCGCATGGGCCTCGACCACTTTTGGGAGCGAGTCATTAGAGAGGTTTTGCACTATTTCGAAGCCTTCTGACCATCGATCGTGCTTCGGACAGCGAGTAAGAGCTTTATCGCGTCGAGACAAATCAAATCGACTAGTTGGATAGATCCGTTGCGACGCGGATCGCGGTAACGAGCTTGAAACTCATGTTTATGTATTAGTTGAATAGTAATTAATGTAACGTTGGGCTGATTGCCAGTTTTATGCAATGGGACCCCACGCACAAATTCAGACAGCATGTAATAGCTGTGAGCGACCTCTCGACTGATTGTTGAAGCTCCGGGAGCCGTCGCGGAGTGGAAACGGGGTCCCACGACGTCGTTTGGTGGAAATTTGCCGATCGGATGTTGTTTAAGTTGCGAGTTCCGCACGTTAGTAATTCGAATGCTCTAGAGACCCCGCCAAGCCTTGTTGGCTGGTCGCTACCGCCACCTTTGAAGACTGGAGGCGGTGGATAAGCGGCAGAGCGGTTTCGGTGTGTTTTTTGGCAAAATCGCTAGTAGAACATGATTTCACATTGCGATGGGTTTCCGACCGTGTGGTTGTCTCAAAATCATCGCCTAGTCTTGTTGGCTGCTCACCATGGTCGCCTCATGTGTTCAGAGGTGATTGGTGAGCGGCAGAAGCTTCCAGTGCCAAAGTGGACATTTTCGGAAGCCCGATAGTGAACATTTTCGGAAGCCCAAATAGGTGTGTTTTGGGATAGCGGGTGACTCCCGATGTGAGTTTGTGCATTTAGGGATGTTTCGTGGGTCTCGGGGGCATCCCGATGCATTTTCGGGATTCTCGATAAGTTCGGGGATCGATTTTGAGAAACCGATTTCGCAGGCGGTAAAGGGTTTGTGAGCGATGTGTTTTGAGTCATGTGGATTAGATCCTAACTCGGTGGACTTGTTGTAGGTCCTGTTGGCGTCCCTCACCTCGCAGGAGCTAAATACGGCGAGGGTCATAGGTGGGTATTTCGATCTGGAGTCGGTTCAGTGGTGCACGCTCGGTGATGTTCCTTTCATCTCTACCTTTTCTTGCTTACATATATACATATTCAATACTTGAGCTCTTCACTACATGACTTCGACCTTGCTCTACTTAGTGCATTCTCTCTTGCATTCATAACTTAGAGTAGAGCGGTAGTGACATTGATATACACTTTCTAGTTGACCTGAGTGGTTGGTGCCTATATACCCCTTGTGATATTGACATCTTACCTACTAGTTGACCTTAGTGGTCGGTACTTGCATACACTTGAGAGGATATTGAGTTGTTCCATCCTGATTGATTTGAGTGGTCGGTACTTGTATATACTTGAGAGGATGTTGAGTTGTTCCATCCTGTTGACTTGAGTGATCGGTACTCGTGTTCACTTACAGTTCGATGACCTATTGGTCGGCGTGCCCCGGAGGACGGTGATTGCCGGTTATTCACCAACGGTTGGTTATTGATCATATTTGCTTTGATCGCCACAGCTCGAGAGCATTTCATGAACACCAATAGTTTGATACCCCATAGAAAGGTGTTCTTTTCTGAAAAAGTGGTTGGTTGCCAACTTGTGAGCCTAAGAGCTTATGGTAAGGTTATATGCCAGATAAGCGAGCGGAGAGTGGCTTTTGCCTGAGGTCCTTAGACCGACACGACAGTATAGATTGGGTGCATTTGGACTTTTCGTCCGGTTGATGCATATAGCTATAGTAGCGATTATTGCATAGTTACTTACAGTTCATCTCTCTTCACAGTTATATTACTACTATAGGCCTTTATTTACCTATACCTGGTTATCCGATGGGAGATCCTTATTGGTTTCTCACCCCCATTTTCTTCCACAGATGACGTGGGTGGAATTGGTCGGGATGGTGCGCGAGGCCGTAGTTAGAGGGCCGAGATAGAGTTTCCCGACATATAGTATACGATTTTATTATACTCCATACTTAGCATAGACATACTTGTGGATAGTATAGTGTTACCCCATTACACCTATTAATAAAGGCTTATATGTGGTTCAGTTGATATTCAATACCTTCGGATTTTGGATATTGTACTTCGAGGGTTTTCGATGCTCATGTGGTTTTGGACTTAGATTTCTATTCGTGGTTTTTGGACACATTGCTTTGAAATTAAACTTCAGAATGTGGTGTTCTACCCCTTGTAGTAGTGTTTTCAAAATAAAGATTTCCATGTGAGAAACAATTTTCAGAATAATTTTCGTGATTTTCGCAAAGTTAAATTTTAAAGAAAAGTTTTCGTGTGGGAGATACTTTAACTATTAGGATGAATGTGAAATTGATGTGACTAAGGACGGTTAGCTTTATGTTGAAATAAGTCGATCCTTACACATCCTATTGTTGCATGTGAATGGAGATCTAGTTGTTCAATTGTACTATGTGATACACCATACAAATATAGGGGAGACTTTGTTTGTTTATTTGGCAAATTTTTTATATTTGTGACGAGTCTGTTGCACGTTTTTAGGGTCCAACTTTCAAAAAAGAATTTTGGGGGGGCGGGGAGGGGGTGGGTTGGCAGTTTTTCGCTTATTTTGATTTATAAAGATAGCCTGATTTCAAATTAGCTGTCAGAAAGGACCCCGGAGCGTGACAGATATATTTGAAAACATTAGGAGACAACATATGAAAGTTGAACTTTGTAGAGATATATTTGTAATTCACTATATTTGTAGGGATTTATATTAAATTAACCCTTTAAGATATTTTATATATATATGGCTAAATTACAAAATACCCCTATGTCAAAATCTAATATTTCACTTTTTTTCTTTGTCATTTCAAAACCTACACTTTTCTCCCTTATAAAATGAAAAATGTTCACTTCACCCCCTGCCGTTAGTGATCCGTTAGGGTTCCATTTATAAATATTATTATATATTTTTTATCCTAAAAATACTCTGTCTTCTCTCCTGTTGCCTTGCCCTTCTCCGTCTCGCCGCCTCGCCCTCCTTCGCTGCCTCGCCCTCGCCCACATCTCCGTTCGCGCCCACAAACACCCCCTCGCCCTCCTTTGTCGCTTCGTCTTCGTCCTCGCCCTTGCCCTTGCCAGTCTCGATTTTCTCCTACCTCGATTTTCTCGCTACTGTCGCCGAAATAAAGGGGTGACGAGGGGGCAAGAGGAGAATGGAGACGAATTTCGGCCGATCGAGACGCAAAAAATGGAAGAGAGGAGGCGGAGAATGAGCGAGATGATGGAGGAGACGAAAATGATGAGGGGCAAATTGGTCATTTTGTCATCACAGTTCACATCATACCCCCCCGTGAATATTTTTTATTTTACAAAGGGGCAAAGTGTAGGTTTTTAAATGATAGGGGGGGGGAGTGAAAAAGCGAGTATTGACAAGGGGTTTTATGTAATTTAGCTTTTATATATATATATATATATATATATATATATATAGAGAGAGAGAGAGAGAGAGAGAGAGAGAGAGAGAGAGAGAATCCGGCTATGGTGCTTGTAAAAGCACCAAGCATTTGGTGCTTGTAAATTTTTTACCGTTAGATCTACTCCTCTGATCATTTTTAACCATTAGATCATACTATTCAACCAACCACCCACTCAACCATAGGGGGCCCACATCATCCTAACCGCACATCCCTTAATCCAACGGCTAAAAATCTACAAGCACCAATAACTTGGTACTTTTAAAAGCATAGGAGCTCAATTTTATATATATATATATATATATATATA
>NC_033636.1:1090028-1091347 GCF_001540865.1 Ananas comosus
AAAGCCGGCAATTTTTAATAACTAAAACTTAAGAAAACTAACGATCCATTTACTATAGCTTTTTAGCGTTTTTAATAAAAGATCTGCCGGAGGCACGAGGACTCGGCAAAAGCTACTACCTCAAAGACTTAGCTGCTAGCCGAGGCGATCTGAACTAGATCGTATAAACTTCAAAGATCTTTTATTAAAAACGCTAAAAAGTTATAGTAAATGGATCGTTAGCTTTACTAAGTTTTAGTTATTAAAAATTACCAACTATAGACGGCAAAAGTTCAAATTGCCATATCTTCATAAGTTTAGTCTATTTTAAAACCATGTTTTAAGAAATGTGATAGATGTTGTTCTAGTTATAAAGACTATTTTTTAAAATCACGATATAGTGGTGAAAAATATCCTAAAAATAAAAGTCGGCAATTTTTATTAACTAAAACTTAGGAAAGCTAACGATCCATTTACTATAGCTTTTTAGCGTTTTTAATAATAGATGTTTTCAGTTTATGCGATCTAGTTCAAATTGCCTCAGCTAGCAGCTAAGTCTCTGAGGTAGTAGCTTTTGCCGAGTCCTCGTGCCTCCGGAAGCACGAGGACTCTCGTGTCGTCAGGACGAGAGAGATAAAAATCCTATAAAAAGTGGTGATATAGCACTAAAATTTTCGATTAGAAATATTGATCTTGTTGTAGATAGTATAAAAAATTTTGTATCAAAAAAAAATTATTTGTTTGTAAAAAAAATTAAAAAGAACATTAAAAAAAAAATTTACAAACGAATAAATTTCTTTTCTTTTTTTTTAGCAGGGCGTTGGGGGGTTCCGGATTGGTTTAGATTTGGGCTGCAAGGTGGGAGGAAATTTCGGGTTTGGCTGGGAGGATCTCACCAACTGGTGGAAGTGGGTTCAGTGTTGCCGCAGGAGCGAGTCGATGAAGGTGGTGTTGCGGGGGCGACTAACGCAAGGAGGGGTTGCAGGAAGGAGGCGTTGAGTGTGGATTAGAGGTCGCCGCAGGCGCGAGCCGGTGGTGGTGCTCCGGGGGCAACAAAAGATCGGAGAGGGTTGTTCGCAAGGGTTAAGGAGGGTGTTGGTAAGATGGGAAGATGGTGGATCTGATCGCCATAGGATGAAATTGGTGAAGACGGAGGAGATCGGAGAAGAAGGTGGTCGCGGTGCTTGCTGGGAGGAAACGGATGAAGTTCAGAGAGAGAGAGAGAGAGAGAGAGGAGGGGGGAAGGAGAGCGTATCGTACCGTGGGTTTTGGGAAGATGGGAGAAACGGAGATGGACGGAGACGTCCGTTTTCCATCCGTTGGCGCTCTTAGCCATCAGA
>NC_033636.1:1091372-1204236 GCF_001540865.1 Ananas comosus
TGGTGGTAGGTGGTGGTAGATGGAATAGTGTTTGATCCAAGGGCTATTAGTAATCAAGGAGTAGATCAAAGGGCTAAAAACCTAATAGCACCAAGGGGGTGATACTTCTAAAAGTATTCTAGCTCAACTATATATATATATATATATATATATATATATATATAGGCTAAATTATAGCTAAAGGATTAAATATAAAGGTGGAAAACTCGGTAGCATGCTTGGTGCTATCAATAGCATCATAACCGGACTCTATATAATTGCCCCTACATATATATAGAACTAGACTGAAATACTACCAATAGTAGCTAGCTATAGCTAGCTATCGGTGCTAGGCTAAATTATAGCTAAAGGATTAAATATAATGGTGGAAAACTCAGTAGCCTCAACTGCTTGGTGCTATCAATAGCATCATAACCGGACTCTATATAATTGCCCCTACATATATACAGAACTAGACTGGAATACTACCAATAGTAGCTAGCTATAGCTAGCTATCGGTGCTAGGCTAAATTATAGCTAAAGGATTAAATATAATGGTGGAAAACTCAGTAGCCTCAACTGCTTGGTGCTATCAATAGCATCATAACCGGACTCTATATAATTGCCCCTACATATATACAGAACTAGACTGGAATACTACCAATAGTAGCTAGCTATAGCTAGCTATCGGTGCTATTTGGTTTTCGACTTTTGGATAAAGGAATGTACGGTTAGGGTGATGTGGGTCCCTTAAGGTTGAGTAAGTTGTTGGTTGAATAGTATAATCTAACGGGTGAAAATAGTCAACAGGTTAAATCTAATGGTGAAAAATTCGATAGTACCAAGCGCTTGGTGTTATCAATAGTATCTTAGCCGGACTCTCTCTCTCTCTCTCTCTCTCTCTCTCTCTCTCTCTATATATATATATATATATATATATATAGAATTATGCTACTATACTATTACTATCAACAGTACTAAGCCTTTGGTACTATTGAGTTTTCGACCGTTGGATGAAAGGATATGCGGTTAGGATGATAGTGGTCCCCTAGGGTTGAGTGGATGGTTGGTTTAATAGTATATTCTACCGGGTGGAAATGATCACAGGGTAGATTTAACGGTAGAAAACTCAATAGTACCAAGGGCTTGGTACTATCGATAGTATAGTAGCCGAACTCATATATATATATATATATAGAGCTAGGCTACTATACTATCGGTAGCACGGAGCGCTCCGTGCTACCAAGTTGTTTTCGATGATGTGGCTTTCAAATCGACGATCGGCTCCGTTAGAGTTGATCTACACTATTGAAAGTATTTAGAAACTAAATTTCATAATTTTTCGATATCATTTACCTAACAAACAAGTAGTCTAAAATTGAACGGCTGAAAATAAAAATCTCATAAAAAATAATGATAAAAGATTTAAATTCAAGATCAGATATATTGATCTTACTCTAAATAGTGAAAAGAATTTTCTATAAAATTTTCATCGCATTTGGATTGTTTTACACCGTTAAACTCACAAACACACCACATCGGCCGTTAAAATTGTCAATTTTGAGATCTTTGGATCACTAGTCAAATGATGTCGAAAAAATCTGAAATTTAGTTTCCAAATACTTTCAATAGTGTAGATCAAGTCTAACGGAGCCGATCGTCGATTTGGAAGCCGCATCATCGGAAACAACTTGGTAGCACGGAGCGCTCCGTGCTACCGATAGCATAGTAGCCGGACTCTATATATATATATATATATATATATAGGTGTAGAGAGAGGGTCCATGGACCTCTCTCTTCGCGCGCCTCTCTGCGCGGTCCACGAGGGCCGCTCGACCTCGTGGACAGCGCGCTTTTCTCCCCGGCGCGGTTTTGCGCTTTTCGTTTTCCGCTCAATTTGAGCGGAAAACGAAAACGCCTGTTTTCGGCCCATTTTGTAAAAAAAATTTTCCGGGCCCGAAAATTTTTTTTACTACCAACCAAACATCCGAAACCCACTTTTCAACATAAAAGAATTTTTCAGGGTGCTTTTACAAGCAACCAAACACACCCTTACCGCTTTCTTTCTTTTTCCCACATCTTTCTAAATTTCTACGATGGTAAAAGCGGTGAATGGTTNATATATATATATATATATATATATATATATTTCTCAAAACTAAAGCATTCTCGTTCTGTGGGTAAGAATAAATTTGTACATTCTTCTCATGTGCGTATCGCGTCTTTTTAAATATATATGCATATGTTGTCATGCGCAGTTAAATACCTATTTATAAGTTCTCATACATAGACTCGGAAATTACAATTTTTACAAATGCTTTTGGATCATCTTAGATATTGGCAAAGTCAACAAATTCTGACCATGGTTAAATTTTTAGGATTCCTTATCTTTCACTAGTCGGATAAAACAATACAAGACTTGAAAATTTTCATTATATATATACGATCATAAATTATTTTTAAATTTAATTTATTCTCAAATGAAAGAACATATTTGATTTTGAAACCTAGTCAATTGTTTAATCGGTGTTAAAAACTTAACTAAAGATAATACAAACGTTTTTTGTGTGATTTCGGAGTTATGTGCTATCATAAATTTCGTTTATAGAGTTGTTTTGTGTTGCTTTTTGTTTGAACTAAAGCGTACAAAGTGAATAATTTTTTCGCTCTCGAGCGATATAAGTGCAGTGCTAGCTCTTATAGCCATGCTTATGGTATTGGAAATTTGAAAAGAAATATAATTTTTTTTTTTTTTTTTTTTTTTTTTTTTCAAGACAAGAGTGCTTAATGAGTCCTTGGAGAAAATTACTAATCACTACTTTTAAAATGATATGTATCTAAATATAATTAGATGTTTTAGTCGGATCGGTGAAGTCACATATTTTCGAATCAAACCTTACATGACAAAACACACATTTTATCGGATGAAGTCGGATCAGCGGGTGGTACGGAGACCGTGTGATGGTTTGGGGATGATGTGGATGAGTGCCGTCAGGCCATCTAAGTTAGCCAGTGAAAACTACCCTCATGTATTAGCCATTTTGAAATTCGCTTTCCAATTTTTTAAGAATATTTAACTCTAAATTTTTTAATTTGAATTTTATAGATAATTTAGTCAAAACTTTTATCAAATTTAATAATAATTTAGTATCAAATATAATATTAAAATTTTAGAGGAATCGTCTGAATTCTCGAATGATTTGAATATAAAATTTATGGATATTGAAGAGTTGACACAACCCCTCTGAATTTTTAGTATTAAATTTTATTTAATTTTATATCCAAACCATTAAAAAATTGAGACAAGTTTTTCAAATTTTTAATATTAAATTTGATTCAATTTAACGATTAAATTTGATAAAACTAACAATATTATTAAATTTGATAAAACATTAACTAAACTAAATATAAAATTCAAATAAAAAATTAAAAACTAAAGAATCTAAAAAATGGAAGTGCCAATTTCAAGATGGCTAAACAATGAGGGCCTTCTCCGTGCATTGTAACCCGGCAAAAGCATAATGCTTTTCTTGGGTTTCCATCCCCTTCGGCCAATCCAATAAAATCTTTGTTTAGAATAATGTCTAAAAACCTTTCTCATTCAATAAATATTCAACTGAGATATTTAAAATTTGTCATTATACGCAAAATAATTACCCCTTTATCTAGTATTATCTTTTATATTATCAACGCATCCTAAATCTTTAATATATTAAAATTTTACAATATAGAAAAAATATTGGAGAAAGATATATAAAAATTTTATAATTATTATGTGCAAAATTTTTGCTCCTTTATTCTGTATTAAAAATTCAAAAATTTTAAAAATATTAACAAATATATAGAAATATTGGATCACATGATTGGTGCATTATCCATTTTATTTATTACTTTTGAAGGAAAAAAAAACCTGAAAGATAAGAATAAATATGAAGAAATTAAGCACAGTAATTATGATGGTAACAAAGCTTATATATATATATATATATATATATATATTCATGTATCACTAAATACCTAAGTAATTTTCAATATTTACGTATACTTTTTTTATATGTTAAATAGCAAAGTCAAAGAAATGTAACTAAGTTAAATTTCTAAAATTTCTTTTCTTTTACCAGTATTGTAAAAGGATGCATTGCACTTAGTCCCACATCGCCTATTGAAAAATTTTCTGTAGTTTTGGGGCCTACAAAGGTGGCGGGACGTGAGCCTTTTCTCCATACTTACCTGGACGGGGTCTATGGGTGATCAACAAGGCTCATGGCCTAGGCCCGCGGCCCACATTGCACTCGGTGGGTGCGCTGGCTTACCATCTCCCCAAGTGGGAGAGTGGACGTCATAATTTGTGGTAGAGGGGGTACGCGCCATGCGCGGCCCCTGCCAAATTCTGTATTTTAAATTTTTAATGTTAATATTGTCAAATTTTTTTTGTCGAATTGCACTACCTGCACGGGAGAGCTTCCGCATCACCTTCATCAACATCAAGTTTGAACCATGCCTGGCTCAACAAGCCGAACACAAGCAACCTTGGGCCAGCTCATGTTCGTTTGTTTATTAAATAGGGTGTTTGTTTGTTTATTAATAGGGTAGATGTCATAAATATGGTGTTTGTTTGTTTATTAAATAGGTTAGATTTCATACAACTCCCTGCAAGCATATCGAATAGCAAATAAATCTGTACAAAGTTCAACTTTTTATATTTATCCCTATAAAAGTTCGGTGATACTTTTTTTTTTTTTTTTNTTGTTACCAGAGTACTGTTTATTTTTTAATATAAGATTGAAATGATATTTTTATCATCACAAATATATCCCTTCAAAGGCCCCAACTCTGAGAATTATGCAAAAAATTTTTCCAAAAATCTCCAATGATTATTTTCTTCTTTTTTACTATCATAAATAATATAAAAAAAATAAAAAGTAAATTTACTTCATTCATTAACCAGAGTTAAATATTTTATCTATAATTAACTATTTTTTTCTAACGGATCCTAACAATGGGGATATAGTTGAAAAACTTAGGAATTTTATAGGAATAAATATAAAAAATTGAACTTTGTACGGATATATTTATTATTCGATCTATAGGGAGCTATATGCAATTGATCCTATTAAATAAGCCGAACACAAGCTCACTCGTTAAAATATCGAGCTAACAATCCAGCTTGTATTCAGTTTTAACTTGGCCTGCGTCCTAACTTTTTAGTAGTTTTGTTTTAAAATTTTTTCTAAAAAGGCTTATACCTTTTTCGGCCTGTAAGCATACATCCTTAGAGCCTACTAGACTAGATCCCGATGGTACTTATTAATAGATGATTTGAAGGTATTTTGTTTGATAAATTTATGTGAAATAGAATATGTATTCTCACTATATGAATGACGTACATTTATGCTTTAAGTGAATTGGCAATTCTTTTCTAGCCGCTCAAGTTTTTGAAATTAACGAATGCTGCTGCTGATGATCCACAATCGCCTCATAAATTTATGTGAAATAGTATATATATACACTTCAAATATACAATATTTATAAATACTTTTGGATCTAGATATTTTAAACGTAGCCCTATTAGCGAAATGGTGGTGGCAGTAGCTTATAGATTTTAACCACCAGTGCAGTCCCCTTCTCGATGGCATCTACTACTCCCGGCAGAGACCTCTTGAGAAAGGTGCCTTCTTCAGACTCTACTCTCAGTAGTAGCAGAATGTCCTAGCGAATATGACCCTTTTTAAGTGTGGAATTTTCTGCTCGATAGGGAATGATCACAGAGTGAACTTTTGGTCGGACATCTGGGTCAAACGATCCACCCTACAGTCCTGTTATCCTAACTTTGCGGATATTGTACAAAGTTTTAATTGTAGAGTACGGGACTGCTACGGACGCAATGGGTGGAGATGGTGTAAGATTCTGGCAGTATTCGAACCAAGCTCGCAAACTGATAAAGAATCGATCTCGAAACTGAAAGAGTCACTATATTGTGGCGCTATTTGACAATTCCGATATAGTCAAATGGAGATGGACCCACTCCGAAATGTTCTCGGTTAACTCGCTTTACAAATTCTTGCAAGATGTAGGTGTCAAAGTTGACAGCTACGCATAGCTGTAGAAGATTAGAATCCCACTGAAGGTCAAAATTTTTGTATGGCTAGTCTTGAAGCGCAAGGTGTTGACAGTAGACAATTTGTTGAAAAAGTGTTGGCACAATGAGCAAGATTATGTCCTGTGTATGGTGGACCCAGAGACTGTTGATCACCTCTATGTGGGATGCAAGATTACAAGGTTCCACCTGGAAATTCGATTAACTGATAAAAAATCGTTAGTTAATTACCTGTTAGTGAGTGGGCGCTTTGGGGGTCCAACAGACTCAAAGGTGGTGCCATAAGGGGGGTACGGAGCTTACAACTATCGCCTCTCTATGGTAGACTATTTGGTTGGAGCGTAATAAGAGAGTTTTCGAGCAAAAGAAACGCAACTCGAGCTACCTATTGATGCAATCCTGCAAACTTAGACACTTGTGGAAGATATACTGTCTTTCACAAATAACTGACCTCCTTTTTCTTTTTACAACTTTCGAGGCCTGGCTGTCTCAATATGTTGCTTAGTTAACCTCCTTTATGAATGAAGCTGTAGCATACTGTCTTTTCCCACAAAAAAAAAAAAAAAAAAATTGCACAACAAACCAAACGAAACTATTTCAGTCTTTTTTTTTCTTTTTCTTTTTTTTTTCCTCTAGCTTGCTGCTAAATACAAGCTTGAATCATTTTGTTTATTTATATTTATTACGTATTTTAATACATTATATTTATATTATTTTATATATTATATAAATATGAGAAATGATTCGGTACTTTTTAAAAAAAAAATAAAAAAGATCTTAACCGTTGATTAATAGAGGGTAAAAATGTAACTTTTAATACTTAGCACAGGGTAAAAGGATTATTTTATTTAAGGTTTTAGTGTGGTGAGAGTAAATAATATCATATTTAAAGAACTTTATTGAAGTCCTATATTTATGCATTATTAGTCTTAATTTAGGAAATCAATGATAATACAAATTTATGATATTATTAGGCATTAGTATTAATTACTTTAATGTTTAGTGTTTCTCAAATTATGCATTAATTTAAATTATAGATTTTATGATAAGGTGTAGGTTTATTTCTAAATACGATGAATTTAATATTTGTAATAGATGATTAAATATCTTAAAATTTAAAGGTGGCATTTAAATTGGGTAAGAATTTCATATTACTCATTTAAAAATCTAAATTGTTTACCAAGATTTAAAATACAGTTATATTCGCACCAAGTTAAAAACGTTAATGCATTAAACTTAGGTAGTTTAAACAAAAAGTCTTATCTTAACTACTTTCTCTTAGAGGAATTTATTTACTATTTAAATTTTTAAATTCAATGATTTAAAAAATAGATGTGACACGATTGATTTGATCTGATTCAGGACTTTGACCTATTCTATCAGAATCTGATTTTAGGCTATTAATCCGATTACAGATTAAGACTTGGAATTTACGTAAAATAAATAAATATTTTTAGACGAAATAATATTTAACTGTTAGAGCTATATAATATTTTAAATATAATTTTTAAACATATAAATTAAATAAGATTAGAATTATGGATGATTGAAAAAAAATAGTTAGCAGAATGAATGTCGAATCGTTGACTAAACAACCACAAAAACTTATTTCCGAACTTTAACGATTTCAAATCCCATATCCAATCAAAAGCTGCCAATTTTCTCGCAAACAAAATCAACTTACGACAGGTAGACTAGATATTCAAGTTATTTCTGTTTCCAGATTCAAATATTTATATGAAACTTAAATTTTTTAAATATAAAATTTGAATGATTAATTTATTAATTTAAGTTTAAGTGAAATTTAAATTAGAGGATTTTATATTACTATTTAAAGTTTAATAATGATCTTATTGTCAAATCTTTGAAATTTTTCCTATATGAATGTCAATTATTAAAGGTAAGAGGGAGTTGAGGAGGGGGGAGCAAAAAGGGAACAAATGAAAAAATAAATAAAGAATTTTAAAATATAGTAAATAAAATGACTAAATTGCTCTTGTATTAAAAACATAAAATATCCTTTTTTGAGATACTTGAGTAACGGGTACCTTCCCAAAGTGATCTGCTATTGCAGGTCCAATTTTAAAAATAAATCTGAGTCGTTAAATACGCGTGACTGAACAGTTAACAAAAAAAAAAAAGTGTTATAGAAGCAGTGGGTGTGTTCTGAGGCGGTGCGAGATGCCCTCCCCCCCCCCCCCCCCCCCTTACTATACATATGGCAATATGTACACGCAAAGGGGACTATTGCGCGGTCCGTGGATGATACAAAGCAATTGTAAAGCACATGATTGGTGTAGTAGCCACTTACTTTTCATAGATACGATAAATAGTATTCCCTATTGTATATGGGATAAAAAGCGTTAAGATCCATTACCGCTAAAATGTTTCCTATATGATGCCCAACACTTGATTATTTTAGTAATTTTATTATTATTTTATTGTTTTGACAATTGAGGCCGAACTTTTTGCAGTTTTTGTGACATTTTCTTCTAATTGAGCAATAAAATGCATTAGTTGCATAATTGATAGTGGTAACCATTAATTTCAAAAGTTTGAGCTACTAAAAATATACAATCAATTTATATAAAGCATACAGACATATATAACGCTAGCGAATTTCAATTGTGACTCTACCCAAACTTGCGTCACGCCATTTCAAACATGACTCGACCCAAACCAACCTCTCGCTATTTTAAATGTAACTCGGTCCAACCTGACCTTCCGGTACAAGACAGAATGCTGGCTCTTTTAAACCAACATATCAAACAAAAATTTAAACCAAATGTCGAGAAACATTCTAATATCTAATAGCTTATGCTGGCTCTGCAGGACCGTCTTTATAGGATTACCTCTAAACATTTTCGGTGGTCGATCAAACCGTCTCTACATTGAAGAGACGGTGTTTACACCGGCAGTATAGAAGCGATAGTTACAACTGCCTCTATGATTCGTAGAGGTAGGTAAAACCGTCTTTAGACAAACCAAAAACTGCCTCTACGAGTGCATTTTTTTTTAGCGAAGGTTGCATAATTAATATGCCAAAGTTTAGAATCTTAGAACCTTAGGCTCCATCTTGATTTTGATGCAAAAATTCTAAAATTTAATAACTTTATGTTGCATTATTGGGCTAGTGGGCAGTAGGCCTTTCAAGCCGTACGCATTATATATTCTTGGAGCCAACTAGGTTATAACCTGGTGGTACTTATTACTAGATAAGTTGGAAATTAATTTTTTGATAAATTTACTCGAAATAACATAAGTATTCTCACTGTGTTAATAATAAATTTGTACATTCTTCTCAAATATGTATTTTGTTTCTTTATATATACTAGTGTAGAAATCCGCACGATGCGGCGGATAAAAATTATAATAAATTATAATTAAATATATAAATAAAAATATAAAATATAGTAGAAAATAATTAATATTTGATTGGTTAATAATATAAAAAATATATTAAAAATTTTTTTATAATAAAAATATAATCTAATGGAGAACAAAGAAAGAAAACAAAAAAAAAAACTATAAGAGAATAAAAACTGTTGATAGGAATTAAAGAAAAAAAGAATCAAAGAAGGAGAGATCTAACCTTAGATTTAGGAAATGAATCGAGAGAAATAGAGAAATAGTTAGAGATAATAATAAATGATTTTTTACTTACGTCAATAATAATATCTATGTATTAGGAGGATGGTGATAGTGGTGGGGAAGACTTTGGAGAGGCGGCCCTGCAGCACCCGGGAAGCTTCTTCGACCCACATGCGTTTGCTGTCTGGACGAGGTCAGCTGCTACGAGCTTGCTCATGATCAGCGGCTGATCCGGCCGTTTGATTACCCTCCCCAAGTGGATCTCGGCCGTTCGTATTCAACGGATTGGTNCCTAAAGTTCGGGAGAGGCATTAAATACTTTTTGCACCTGGGGAAGGGAAAGATTTGGATGTCTTAATAAGAGAATTAATCACTTCGGATTTAAGATAAAGAAGAATTAATCCTACAATCATCTCGGTTATAAGATAGAGAAAATTAATTCCACCATAATTAAAAGAAGATTTACAAAGAATGCAATGAGGAGACATAAGTAGGCGGGAAAGTAGAGGAAAGAGAATTAAAAAAAAATGAGAATTCATTATATTTTATATTGTAAAAATTTAAATAACAGAAGAGGAGAGATTAGACAGAAGAGGAGGCGAATGGTTGGACAAAAAAAAAAAAGAAAAAAGAGAAAGGAGATGAAGGGGCAGATGAATAGAGAAGAGTAATGTAAGAAGCATTTAGAAGAAAATTAATACCACCTTAATTAAAAGAGAGAGAATATGGGCTCTACTAACATCCTAATTAAGAAGAAAGAGAATATGCTTCATTAATTAAGAGAATAATTCTGTAGGTTTAGAAACGGAAAGGCTCCACTTTTTCCATGAATTGCGGAGAAGGCTTGAAATCCATAAGGATTCATTATATTTTATAGATGTATATTTGTTGTCATATGCAGCTGTGATATCCTAAAATAGTGCTACATTAAATGGGAATGAGATTATGTTTGGTATGAAAGAGATTATGGACACGAATAGTAATAACTCTGCTTAAGTATTTTGGTCATGTGGTTTGGGCCCAATGAGTTATTGTTATTGCGATACATTGACTCCGAAATTATTATTTTTACAAACCCTTTTGGAATTCTAGCCATGGTTAAATTTTTAGAATTTCTTATCTTTACTGATTAAATAAAACAACGCCAGGCTTATCGAATTTTTGGAATTTGAAATAATGTGATGGGCAAACGATGGGAAGAAAATTTATCATTATATACGATCATATATAGATTATCTTTAAATTTAATTTATACTCAAATGAAAGAACATGTTTGATTTTGAAAATTAGTCAATTGTTTAATTGGCATCAAAAACTTAATTACACTTAAGTCCCAACACTCTCCATTGAGGGAGTTGTTTTTTGTTGCCTTTTGTGTGAATTAAAGCATACAAATTGAATGTTTTTCTTCGGTCCCAAGCTTATATAAGCGTAGCGCTCTTATAGGCTTATTCGCTCCCAAGCTTATATAAGCGTAGCGCTCTTATAGAAAAGTTGTATAGATCTCATTCTAGACAAGAGTATACTTCATGAGTTATTGGAGGAAAGCAAATAAAAAGTTTTCCTTATTAGTATAAATGTCTTTCTAGTTAGGGCTGTAATATGGTGTTATATCCCAGACCTGGTTCAACCGCCGATGGTGAGAGATCGCTGAGGAGAGGATGGCAACAGGGATGAGGAGCTTTCCAGATCGATCCAGAGATGAATTGAGATGAGAATGGGAGAGAAGATAATAAAGGTAAGGGGAATGAGTAGTGGAGAATAGAGGAGGGTTAGAGACGATAAGGAGAGAATAGGGTTAAGAGGACGATATTAATTCTTCATTGATATCCTCTCTGTTTACAATTATCCCTCATATAGTCTCTTGAGGTACTACTGAATTGTAATATGCATGTGAACTAAGGATTACAAAGCAAAATGACACTAATTGGTAAGGAAAAGTCTACCTGTACTCCTATAGGAAGGTGTATATCCTACACCTGTATGATCCAACGGCTATTATTAGATCACTAGCACAGTAGCAGCTAACTTCACTCCCCTTTTTATTTTTTCTTCCTAAAGCTAAACCCTACTACACATCTCTTTCTCTCTCTCTCCCCTACACCTCCTTCTCGGTCCCGCTCGCTCTCTCGGTCCCGCTCGCTCCCTCGCCTCTCTCTTGATCTCGCGCCTCTCTCGTCTCCTCTCTCGTCATCTCGCGCTCTCCCCTTTCTCTTTCTCTCGCTCTCGCTCGCAGGGCACTCCACTCCATCGGGCAGAAGTTCGGCAGCGCTCGTTCCACACATCTGGTGTCCGAAGTCGTCTCGAAGGTATCTCTCGGTCTCGCCTTTCTCCATTGGTAGGAGGTCGCCTTTCAACTGCTTCCCTGTCCATCCCAGTACCTGTGACGCATTCCTTCAGTCGTGAGCATCCGAAATTGGGAACGATTTCGGAGCTAATTCGGCCACAACCGAACAGAGGATTCTACTCAAATAGGGGATATTTTTGAATTTCTATAATCTTTTATTTCTAATTTTAAATTTAATATAGAATTTATATTTTGAGGGTTTAGGGTTGCAGCTAGGGTTCTTCTTTGCGTGTTGCGGATTTCCTCACCGACTAGCTGAATCATTATTTTTAGGGTTTACTCAGCTGGTATATTACATTATTTGTTGCATTTGTAAAAATAAAGCATTTATGATTTTAGTGTATACTTGTATTGAAAATTAATTTGTTTGTATTCATATATGTATTGTTGGTTAGAATTATGTATGCATTACAATCTGTCACTTTTATGCCATAAAGGGTTTAGTCTTAGAACTTATAAGAACACTCTTAGTAGAACACTTTTATAGGATTTGTGTTTGCAAACATATATGCTTGACAATCTGACACTCTTATAGCAATAAAGAACACTCTTACAGCTTAATAGAACACTATTATTAGTTTTATGGTTGTGAACACGCTTTTGTCATAGTAGAACACTTCTAGAACTTAATAGAATATTTTTATCAGGTTTATAGTTGCGAACATGTATGCATTTGTAATCTTACCCACTTATGACTTAATAGAACATTCTTAAAGTTTCACAAAACACTGCTATCAGTTGTTGACTTTATAACAGATTTATGGCATAATAGAATAATTGTAAAGCATAATAGAACAACTCAATATGGGGTGTATGGGTAGAATAGAACACTCTTAGAGCATAATAGAATACTGAAACCTTGATTTGTAGATATCGTTCTTAAATTTNTCCCGAGTGGATCCGCACCTTCGGTACCCGCTTCGAACCCGATATGCACCCGCACCAGTAAGTCCACTTATTTACTTCTAAACCCCTTTGACCAAACTGGATCCTACGGGATATCATTGCCACCGCCCTATCCACCTCTCGCCCATCTTCTTCACCGCTCTCTGTTCTTCCTCCTTCCTCCCTTAGGTCAGGGCGTTACATATGGCACTGCACAGACTGCTGCAATTCATAATTTTTCAAATCAAAACTTATCCGACACCATACACATTTTATCGGATCGGATAGAATCAACATATGGACCGGCAAGGCATCGATTTGAATTTGCGCTTCACCAAAATAATAAAAACTTAATAGGCAACATCCGTGAATAGTTGATTTGGAGACGGTGTGATGGTTTGTGGATGGTATGAATGTTTGCTGTCAGGCCATTTGAGCCAAATAGTGAAGTCTACCCTCCCGTATTAGTTATTTTGAAACACACCTTGCAATCTTTAAGGAATCGTTTGGTTCGGGGATAAGCAAAAAATGACTATTTCAGAAATAAATATAAATTGAGATATAAATGGGGATTAGATCAATTTTGCGTTTGGATGAAAATTGAGTTTTTGATGGGAATAAAAAAAATAGTGTTTGGTTAGGTAAGATGGAATAAAAAGGATAGCGGGTTTTATAAATAAAAAGTAATGATATTATCCTCTTACTACATTTGAATTTAAATTTTTAAAATTTTAAATTTATATTTTTAAATTTAAAATTTTAACTTGAAATTTTAAAATTTGAAATTTAAAATCTCAAATTTTAAATTCAAAATTTTAAATTTTAAATTTCAAACTTTAAATTTAAGATCATATTTAAATTTAAAAAAATATAAAATATCAAATTTTAAATTTCAAAAATTTAAAATATCAAATTTAAAATTATAAACTTTAATTTTGAGATTATAAATTATAAATTATAAATTTGTAAATTTTAAAATTTTAAATTTTAAATTTTTAAAATTTTAAAATAAGAATAGGAGTGGGAACAATTAATAAAAATAATTTATTATAATAAATTTATAATTTTTTAAAAAAATTCTACTTAAACTTAAATTTAATAAAAAGAATTTATTATAATATTTAAATATAATTTATTATAAATTTTATTATAATATTTAAATATAAATAATATGTATTAATATAGTACAATTAATAATTTTATAATAAAAATAATGTATTATAATATATAACATATTATATTTATATAATTTAGTTTTAATTCAATTTATAATTTTAATTAAGTTTGAAATTAAGAATTGGAATAGCACTATTCTACCAAAATGGTGGAATAGCAAATTTCTTGCTATTCCGGAATAATCATGAATAGCGAGATTTGACCGGGATAAAATATTCAGGTCAAATTTCATCCCGTTTGGCAGCATAGCCGGGATAACGTTTTCGTTATCCCTGCTTATCCTCGAACCAAACCGGGCCTAAAGAGTTCTTGACTCTAAATTTTTTATTTTGAATTTTAAATCTAGTTTAGTTAAAAATTTAATAATTATGTTAGTTTTTATCAAATTTAATAGTCAAGTTGAATGAAATTTAATATCAAACTTAATACTGAAATTCAAAGGAATTGTCTCAACCCTTGAATGGCTTGGATATAAAATTTATGAAATTTAAGAGTTGAGGCAACCCCTTTGGAATTTTAGTATTGAATTTGGCACTAATTTTCATTTAATTTTATTCCCAAACCATTCAACGGTTGGGACACGCGCTTTGGAATTTTAGAATTAAATTTGATATTAAATTTGATTCAGTTTAACAATTAAATTTGATAAAACAAATATTATTATTAAATTTAATAAATTTTTACCTAAATTAAATATAAAATTCAAATAAAAAATTTAAATTTAAGAGTCTGTAAAATTGAAGTGCCCATTTCAAATCATACTAGTGTAGACTCCCGCGCGATGCGGCGGATAGAAATTTTTTAAAAAAATTTAAATACAAAATATACATAAAAAAATTTATCATTACTAATCCAAAAATAAAAAAGAAGAGAATGAAGAGAGATTCATGTGTACTGAAAAAATTAATATTAATATGTTAACTAATAAAGAATGACAAATTTATAAATTTCAAGAGTTTTTCAGGGAGCCAAGCAAAATAATTAAAACTTTAGAGAGACATACAAATAATTATCTCTAAATTAATTTTTTTATAAATATGTTTAAAAGTTATGATAGTTTTCTGCTTAAATTATNAATTTGTTATCTAAAGTATAGTATTTATTTAATTAATTAGGAAAGAAAAACATATGCATGTAATATATAGCTATCATTAGCAACATTAAATTAAATATAATAAGATAGTAAAAATATAAACATATAAAACTGAAGCAATTATTCTTGGGCAATAATTAGACAGTTTTTTTCCTTTATAATTAATGTCTTAAATATTTCACTATTAAAAAATTTAAAGGAGATATAAATAAAATTAAAGAGTAATTAAGAGGTGAGTATTAATGGAGTTATAACTATTAAGAACATTAAATGTAAGAATAAAGAATAATGAACCACCATTAAAAAATATAAAAAATTTAAAAAATTTTAAAAAAATGAGGGCTTGCCATGTCATCAATTTTATTGGGGATTCATATAGAGTTATAGATGGGACAATCCAATACAAACTTTGTTTGTAATAATGTTCAAGAAAAACTTTTGTCCTTCAATAAATATTCAATTCATATTCCACTGTTTAGAATTTCTTTTGTTTACTGGTATTGTAAAAGAATGCAGTATTCCGAAATAGTCATTGTCTATTATCATAATCTTTTTTTAAGTTATATTTAGGCCAATTTGCATAAAAAATCCACTAATTATGGGCTTTTACAAAAGTGGGCCACATTTTTCGTTTTTACAGATTCGATCCGATTTTTCAGCAAACTGACCAAAATACCCTTATACCTTTTTTTTTTTTTTTTTTTTCTCGTTCTTTTTTCTTTCTCTTCCCGGTGAACGTCACCCTCGCCCGCTCCGGCCACATCACGGGCGACGAGCCCGCCTCCCCCACCTCGGCCTCTCCCCCAACCCTTCCTCCTACCGCACCCTCGCCCAGGCCCTTTGCCGCCGCGGCTAGGCCCGTTCCGCCACCTCCCTGCTCGACGACATACTCCACCGCGGCTTCTTTCTTCCTTCTCCTTCTCCGTCGGCGCACCAACGCGAGACCACGACGGAGGGATGCGGACTCGGCTCAGAACTAGTCGGAGTCGCGGGGGAGGAGCGCGGAGAGGTGGGCGGCGCCGCCGAGCCGCGCGGCGAGCTCACGGTTCTCAGCGCGAGACGGCTTCAAAGCTCCTCGAGGTGGAAGGAGGAAGAAAAAAAAAAAAGAAAGAATAAATCGAGGGGAAGAAGGAGGAAGAAAAAAAAAGAGAATAAACCGAGGGAAAGAAGGAGGAAGAAGAAGAGAATAAAAAATGATATAAATTTTACCCAAATAGTGCAACGTTCGCCTAAAAGAGACAGTGGGGTCGGCGAGGCGGCGGGAGGGGCAGAGCGCGGGGATCGACGGGGGGTGCGGGGCGCCGGGGCCGGAGAAGCGGCGGCCGTAGTCAGCAGCGCGGCACTGGCGCAGGCGAGGCGGCGGACATGGCGGGCGACGAGGAAGTTGGCGACGTTAAAATTAAATTGCACTGTTAATAATAAATTACGCTATTTTAAAAAAAATTATACTGTTTAAGGTGAATGTTACACTCTTTAAAATAAAAATTACCCTGTTTGAAACAAAAATTATACCATTTCGTCCAAATTTGCACCATTTCGTCAAATTTTACACCATTTCGCCCAAAATTGCACCATTTCTCCTTTTTCTCCTCTTCCTCTTCCTTCTTATTTTTTACACCATTACACCATTATATCGTAACAACAAAAATCTTCTAAAAACCGAGCCGGATTCACCTACGCAGCCGACTTGCCCCATCCCTCCTCTGCCGCCTTCGCCACTCCCGTTCGAGCACGAGAACGAGCGCGAGCGCGAGCGATCCCCGTATTGCGCGTGCAGCCGCGGAGCTTTGCGGCGCACGACAGCTCCGCCCCATCTCGGGCATGCCTATTCGGCTAGAGAGCGCCGCGGCGGGGAGGCGGGAGCTTGACGACGACGACGCTGACGCCGAGGACGTCGTCGTCGGCGTCCGCGGCGGAGGAGGGGGAGGGGCAGGTCGGCGGGGAGGCCGCGGTGGAGCATGTCGTCGAGTAAGGAGGCCGCCGACTCGCCCCATCCCTCCTCTGCCGCCTTCGCCACTCCCGTTCGAGCACGATAATTTCTCGCGCGTGCCACTGCGGAGCTTCGCGGCGCACGACAGCGCCGCCCCATCTAGGGCTATGCCTATTCGGCTCGAGAGCACCGCGGCGGGGATGCAGGAGCTCGACGACGACGACGCTGACGCCGAGAAAGTCATCGTCGGCGTCGGCGGCGGAGGAGGTGGGGGTAGAGAGGGAGGGGCAGGGGGGTCGGCCGGGCGGCAGGAAGGGCAGAGAGAGGGGATCGACAGGGGGTGCGGGGCGCCAGGGCCGGAGAAGTGGCGACCGGAGTCGGCAGCGCGGCACGAGGCACAGGCGAGGCGGCGATGGGGAGGGCGGACGGTGCGGAAAAAGAGGAAAACATAGAGAAGAAAAAAAAAGGAGAGAGAAAAAAGAAGGGAGAGAAAGAAAAGGAAGAAGGGTATTTTCGTCCGATGGTAAAAAATTCAATCTGAATCTGCAAAATTGAAAAAGGTGACCCAGTTTTGCAAAAGCCCAAAATTAGTGAATTTTTTATGCAAATTGGCCCTTCCTAATTATAAAAGAAATGCATAAATACCTCTCAATGAAANCCCCGTGAAAAGTGGCTCAGGTCCGCTAAGGCTAGTAAAACAAGTCTCACATTGTCAGATAGTTGTGAATTTCTAAAACCCGCTATAACATTTTGGACAATGGCTAGGCCCAAAAGGTTAAGATAGTTAAGTATGTTAGGAGTAGAGTAGTCCCAGTAACCTTTGAAAAATAATGCGTCATAGTTGATACCAGAGCTAATTATCAACCGAAAGTGTGAGATGAGTATGACTGAGCCAAGTTATACACCAGGGAAGGAGACTCTTATACTGATGATTGTAATGGGTAGAGCGCGGCTCCTCCACAAGTTCGGTTAAGATTAGTTATAGACGAGTATCACATCACTTGATACTTGAGAGTCTGATACCAACAATGACGTCCTCCTGCGAAGTGGGCCGTCACATAAATTAGGTTTGTATAATTGTTTAAAACTATTAATTCTGATAAATTAGATTACACTGAGAGAATAAAAAACAGATCTCAAATATATTAAAGAAAAAAGAAAATGAACAAATAAAATGTCAACCAACGATTTTTAAGCAATAGGGAAAAAAAAAAACCGAAGGATAAATCTAATGGACCTTTATCAAACCCAAAATATATATCCAATTTGGCCAATTTGCATAAAAAATCCACTTATTTTGGGCATTTGCAAAACCGGACCACCTTTTTCGTTTTTATAGATCTGGTCCGATTTTTCAACAAACTGACCAAAATATTCTTATACCTTTTTCTCTTTCCTTTTTTTTCTCTCGTTCTTTTTTTCTTTCTCTTCCCAAAGAGCGGCAGAGACAGAGCGGAGGCGGCCTACTTCGATTTTGTTCGGTGCATCCTTACCCTCGTCCACACACCCCCTACCTTCCTCGCCTCCGACTCCGCCGAGGCCGTGCCGTAACTTTTTTTTCTTTTTTTTCCTCTCCAACTCTCCTCCACTGTCTTTGACGACGACGCCTCTCTCGTCCTTCCTCGTCCTTCTCGTCCTCTCCCTCTCCCTCCTCCTCTGCCGCCTCCGACGACGATGCATCTTTGCTTCGCTAGCGCCGACGCCGACGCCAACACTGTGGAGGTCACTGCGGCACTGCAGCCTCGGAGCGGGGGATCCTTAGCGGCGTCGTCGCCGGCGCCGTGGCCGTTGGCAGAGAGGGGTGACAAAAAAAAAATTATAGAAGAAGCAAGAAAAAAATAAAGATAAAAAATTATAGAAAAAAAGGATAAAGATAAAATTGCATATTTAACTGTAAAAAAATTATAAGTTATACTACTTAAGATGTAAACTGCAGCTTTAACATTAAAATTATACTCTTTGGGAGATATTTACACTGTTTTCTTTCTTATTGCTCTCTTTCAGATATAAACTATATCCATTAAGATAAAAGTTACACTCTTTAAACGAAAGTTGTACTCTTTAAGAGATATTTACACTATTTCTCCTCTTCTCGCACTCTTTGAGATATAAACTGCACCCCTTCAAAGGGTATTTATACTGTTTCTTCTCTTGTTGCACTATTTCTTCTCTGGTTAATACCTCTTGAAGGGGTTCGGGTTTGGATATGAATTTTCAAAATTCGTCGAGTTTGGATTCGCGTTCGGGTCTCGGGTTTGGAGTCTGCTTCGGATTCGGATTTTTGAAAATCTGCCCCGAATCCGACCCGTTGACATCTCTATTTGCTAGTGGGCTAGGCCGTTATAATTAACTAATTTAAAATGTGCTACATCTTCAAACAAGAAAACACATCGTGTAAAATTTGTTCAATTTTGAGATTTCTCGATCACAAGCTAAATAGTGACGAACAATTGTAAAATTCAATTCTCAAAAAGTTTAAATGCTCTTGACCACGTATGTGTAGACACGAATTTATCTAAACTAGAAGTTTCAAATGGATCCAAAGAAATTTCCACATGATTAAAGAAAAATTACTTATTAATGCTGCTGTGCCCAAAGCAGAGTCGTACATACCAATGTTAGATTCAGATAATCTACATCCAAATTGAAATAAAAAAGTTATGCGAATTCGAAAACGAAAAAAAATTTCTTAGTCAATATTCGAGTTTGAATCCAAATACAAGTCGGATAATAAAATTCCAATATCTCGTCTCAGCTTAATTACAAATTGAGAACTCTCGACTATATATAGACCAGTTTGGAATATATCCTTATGATTGAAACATCCTCAATTTTCGATTCTTTTAACGTTTATTTTATGAATTAAACGAAGATTTTTGTTAAATTTAATGATAACTCCACTCTATTCAACTAGCCTACAATCTTTTTAGTTATCTGAGTCTCACCGCGAGGTAGTTTCTAATACAAGGCAAGCCCTAAAATGGAAGGATGTAATTTGGTTCCAAAACCAAAAATTAAATGAAACTAAACCACAAAAGGCCACTTGGTCTAATCTATTTAGTTTTATGTTCAATTTGATTCGGTTGTAAGAATATTTAAATTTTATTTTTTTTGGTTTTACTTTTTAGCTTTCTTTTGGCACTTCTCAAAGTTAAAACTAACCAAATTTACCTATACATGACTAAGTATTTTTTAAGATCTAGTTGGCTACTTATACTTGCTTTTTGTGTGACTGAGCATCTATATATACTATATCTATAATCTATAAAACTATATGAAGCCAGAATAATTCTTGCCACGTGGCAAGTTATCTTTCATTCCCTCTTTGAAAGAACAAAATGAGAAACTTAATGATTAATAACTGATATAAATATATAATCACAATAATAACTATAGTTTAATATATAATTAATACATATAATTAACCCAATATTGTCAATAATCTTTTTGGCTTCCATGATTAGTAACCGGAAGTAATTAGCTTCATGAATCACAATAATAACTATACTTTAATATATAATAATTAATCGTATTAATTTAATCCCAATATTGTCATATACATAATAATCTTTTTGGCTTCCATTATTAGTAATCGAAAGTAATTAACTTCATTCTCTACTTTAAACAAATAAAAATTTCTAAATTAATGCACATTTATTTGACCGTTTTTTTTTTTTAAGGGTGGAATCTTTAAATAAAGTTATCAATAATATTTTTTTTAGTTTGGCAGTTCATCTAATAGAAATTAAATAGAAAATTAAATTCATCATTTACTCTTTCATTATTTGTCTTTTTTTTCATAATGATAACAGTTATAAAAATTTACAATTATAAGCACACTATAAATATTGGCTAGAGTAGAGTGAAAAATTTGTTAGGTTTTTGGTCAATAATATTGTTTCTTTCTTGCTTTCCAATTAGATTACCTTATTCTCTTTTCTTTTTTTTGTCATGCATTCATTAGCGTCCCAGTTTTTTATTTTTTTAGCCAATTCACATCATTATCCGTTCATGGAAAAAGTAGATTTATCTGATCAAATTAATATATTCATTTGATTAGAGAATAAGATAATCAATTAAAAACTTAGTGTAAGTTAACCAATTGGTTTTTTTTTCTTTATATTTTTCTATTAATTTTTAATACACAATGCCACCAAGATTTGATATGTTCATCTATAGATAATTTATTATTACACATATATGATATAGTACATATTTTTATATAGGCAGAAAATAATTCCCTGTATCATATTTGATACATTCAGGATCCGTTTGGATTGGGTATAAATTAAAATTTTTAAATTTGCTAAAATACTACAAATTATTTATTAAAATTTGTATAAATTAAAATATTTAAATTTGATAAAATATTATTTACCCGCCGCAAAGCGCGGGCCCTACACTAGTATATACTATTATAGTAATTCCCAATAACATTGCCACGTAGCAATATTACATTCACTTTACATTGCTCTAATTGTGGGTTCCACCTTTAAACATAATTTTGCATTGAATCGAACCCATAAATCGGTTTCTATTCCAGTGAACCATCTTCATTTGTCAAGTTCTCTTTTAGGTTCGGTCCGGTTTTTCTTTCTTCTTCGTTTTGGGGTCCAATCTAGTAATATTTTTCCACCTTTTAATCGGATTTTCTATTCTTGCTTATGACTGCGCGCGTGTTTGTATTGTGAATTTCCATTAAAAGCATTTAACTCAAGTGCCATAACAAATGGAATAAGCATTGCTCCCGAATATTATATTCCTACAAATATTATATTACTGCAACTAATTAAAATGCAAGAGAACTAGTAGAGCTAGCTCACCGACTTCCTCAGATCTCTATCATCAGATTCTTGACCAAAGATTCCGCGACTGCGAAAAATCAACAATGACAAGTAAGGTGAACTGCAGCTAGCAAGATCTAGAAATACTATCAGGTCCAACTATGCAGTCATACTTAACCTTCCTGTATATTAGTGACAGAAAGTAAATTAGATTTTCTTTAAAAAATTGGCATTACTGTGCTATAAGTAGTGTTGTGGTATCAAGATTGTTAGCTTGAAAGGGCTAACTTTTTGCAACATGGCAGGAGGTCTGGTTTGGCACAGTTTGCAGCATGCAAGAATCGAACTCGTATGGCTCTGATACCACTTATCAGATTGCTGGCACTAACTATTAACTCTGAAAGTTCGAGTTATTAGAATCAATGGCTAATTACAACAATCTAACAAGTAGTATCAAAATTAGAAATTATAGGTTCAATTCTTGAGCATTGCATATTTGGGTAGGTACTTGGGGGGTTAGCTTAATACATGTTGTTTAGTTGTGTGATCTGAGATTCCAAATTTGAACTCTAATTTCTTCATATTTTTTATTAAATTTATTTTTTTTTTTTACGAAAAGATACAAAAAAATAACATGCTATCTTTCTTCCAAAAGGAATAAATTTGTGTGATCTGAACATGTAAAATGAATGTTTTTGCATTTTGGGCACAATATGTGTGCTTTATAGGTTCATTTATTATATATACACATACAATATGAATATTTTTATTGCTTTCTTTGTTAGAGAAAACAAAAGAATAATGGACATTTTTTCGTTGTTACAAATATTATTGAGTTATTGGAGGAAAGCAAATTAGAAGACTCGAAGGCCAAAATTTGAATGTAAGGAAACATATCATGGCACAATCATTTTGAAACTAATTACATATATCAATGTTGAGTCAAACTAACTAACAGATATTAATATTAAGTCGGAAGCATAGCTAAGAAGGTTGAGGGGTTAGAGCATAAATGACACGTAGATTTAGAGGGTTAGGTTAACAAGCGGTGGAGTAAACTAGGATGAATAAAGGATCGATTGCTCCTAGGTCTATTGTATGCCCCATCCGGAGTTGGCGGACCTTCGGAAGCAACTAGATGAGCTTTTTAAAGAAGGTCTTATTCGCAGCTCGAAAGTGTCATTTTGGGCCCTGATACTTTTCCAGAAGAAGTAGGAGGGAAGCTTGCGCCTATACATGGATTCCCAAGCCCTGAACAAAGTGACAATCAAGAATAAGCACTCAATCCCACTCATTGTGGAATTATTCGATCAATTGGGGAAGGCACGGTACTTCTCCAAGCTGGACTTGCAATCAGGTTACTGGCAGATCCAAATCGCAGAGGGCGACGAGGCGAAGACGACATGCATCACAAGGTATGGGGCCTTCAAATTCTTAGTGATGTCATTTGGCCTTACAAATGCCCCAGCTACTTTTTGCTTACTAGTGAACCAATTGTTCCACGACTACCTGGATAAGTTTGTCGTGATCTTTCTGGATGATACAGTCGTGTACAGTCAGACCTTGGAGGAACATGTTGAGCACCCCCGTCGAGTGGGTAGTGGCCTAATCGTATGGATGAGGAGAAAATTCGTGGTCCAAGAGTGGAGAGCGTTGACGAAAGTGACAGAATTACGTTCGTTCCTTGGGTACTTGTCAACTATTACCGGTGATTCATTGCTACCTACATCACTACAACAAAATAGACATTTAGCGACAATTTAATAGCGGCAAATATCGAATGGTCATTATTATTTATTATTCACTTATACTTAGCGGCAATTATTTTAAACTATATTCTTTTACCGACTAATAATTTGTATTAAATATATCTATATTGAGCCTTAATACAACCCTAATCCTAACTCTAACCCTAACCCTAATCCCGAACCACTCTATTGCGTCTTCCCTAGCGTTCGAATGCCTCCGCCCCGATCCCTTCTCTTCCTTCCCTCCCAACTCGAGCTCTCCCCCTCTCCTTCACCTTTACTTATCCTCCGTCCCTTTTCCTCTGCATCCTCTCCAACCTTCGATCCCATCCTCAAATCACCCTCACTTTTGCTCTCGATCTTCTCGGCCCCACGTGCTTTGAGGAGATCCGCCATCGCGCCGGCGTCGCCCTCGGCCTTCTCCTCCACGAGCGTGGCGGTGCTCCGACGACCTCCCTCTCCAAGGCCTAGGCTGATGAGTTCGGGTTTCTGTCACGTCCTGTGACCGTCAATTTGGTTGGTTCTGACCCGTACACAGACACCGAACAAACAGAACCTCCTCTGTTCGCCCTAGGCTCTACAACAATCAAACATTGATAATGAAATGCCCAGAAAAAATTTCCAATATACATGACTTTCACGAGGGCAAACAACATAGGTAAATGAAAGTAACTAACTAAAACATTTATACATTGTATTCTGATTACTTTAAATCAAATACAAATCTTACATTGCGATTACATACATTCATTCTTCTAACATATACATGTGTCATCTCTCAAATGAATAATTTATATTTTTTTTCATCAACTATAAATAGATGAAATGTACAAGGTATAACTATACTCAATGGATGTCGCTATCTATTAAGCACTGTCCGTGTCACGATCCTCAACCACCCCGCACTCGCTAGAACCTGCATGTTTAGTGGGGTGAGAACTACAGAAAGTTTCCAATAGGTTCGGCTGCCGACCTCGCCGACACACCCACTAGGTTTATTCAGGCATATGTAGGCAAAGAAAGAGAACAAATAGTAGCCAACTATATCATGCATCTACTACAATGCCTGTACAAAACTGAAAAAAACAACATATATAACTCATGGAGTTTATGCATGCATGCTATCACATTATCATTACCCAATCAACTGGTTAATAATTTGGTTAACTACAACTCACCAACTAAATCCCTACTATCGGGGAGACTCCTGCTACAATCCGACGGGATCGTCTACTGGGGAGCATATACCTGCTTCCAACTCAGTTGATGACAATTTCGGAGCTCATCGCCCAAATAGGAGCGACCTTACATCGAGTATTAGACTAATATGAGTATGATCCAATCCTCACTGGGAGGATACAATGACAATGCCACACTTTAAATAGCTCTTTATACTAGATTTACATGTCCATCTCTAGATGCTAATCAATTCATTTAGTTCTAATGTCACAAATAATACAAGTTCATTTTTCTTGTTTGACATTCGCAATACTGGGTGTTATTCATGCAATCTATTCACAATGTGACTTTGTCAACTATTTTATAATCCACTACAAGTTCATATATTTATAGGGTTCTATGTTTAGTAGCCACTGTCCACATGCATTTTTGCTTTCAAAGCATACAATTAGATCTCACGTCATACATCAAAATAAACCCTATAATGCATGAATATTACTAAACATATATAATACATATATACTCAAGAAAAGCGACATAAACATAATAAGTCATTCGATGACTTCAGAAAGTACCACCCACTTTTAAATAATGCCGGAATGCGAGAAAATCACTTCCCGCGATTTATGAACGATCTCAACCCTCGTTCGCGACAAACGAAGCTAAAATGAGGTTTTTCCTCACTAGCTCGGCGTAGACTCATCGAAACACCGATCCAAGCTTCCCAACGCATCGGTTTTATCCCTAATTAGGGTTCCAAGCGATCAATTTCAAACTAGGCATCCAATCCCACAAAATTACATTTCTAAGCTTTAGTTCAACATAACCTCTTTTTACACAGGTTTTATAAGAACATATATAAGAAACTTAGCTCCAACAACTTAAGAACCTCAAAACCGAAATCTAGGGAATTTACATCAATCCCTAACCAAATTCTGCATAATACTTGTCTTAACTCCTAGCTGCCAAGGTTAACACATGATTTATATCGCTCTTTCCATGATTCTATAGCAAAAACAAGCTATAGCAACCAAGAAAACCCAAGTTAACCCTTTCTAAGGTAATTAGAACAAACCTAATCACAGCAACATCATCACTTTATCTCAGGTTTTAAGTTCCCAACATGTTACTTCCCAGCTGCCAACATTCACACATGATTACACATAGCTTTTCCTTTAGGTTTCAAAGGCAACTACCACTTCTAACAACCAAGAAACCAAAGCTTAACATCTTTATGAGTAACTAACACACCTCCTAACATCCACTATCAAGAATCCACCAAAAAATTTAATATGAAATTATAATAATATTACAACACTAACCCGAGTGTCGAAACACTAAAAATCGCACGGGCATCGTTTCGATTGGCTTGTCAAACGGCACCAATTTCATTACTTTCTTCTTCTTCTTCTCTTTTTCCCTTTTCTCTTCTTTTCTCCTTCTCTCTCTACGTACAGGGTATAGTGGACAAGAATGGAGAAGGTCCCCTGGCAGCTTAGTGGAAATCCACTAAGCAATGTAACAATTGCCTTTAAGTCATCAATATTATCACTTCAGTCCAATTCTAGTCTGATACATTTAATTGGAGTCCTTCTGAATGTCCGTTTGCTCTCAAATTTGATAGCTAGACTCAATTAAAGTTAATCAGACTATGTGATCTTAACTTTTCAGTTTTGAACCATTTTAAGTCATCGAAAGCTCTACCGACTAGAATCTCTAGCAGATAGCAGTCAGATTTTGATTTTCACTTTCTGGGTGTCAAAATGACATTAAACTTTAAATCTAGTCTCAAAAAAATAATTCCGACATATTCTCAAATTTTCATAATTTTTTGAAACTGTGAATTTTCTGCTAAAATATCAATCCCGTTTTTTACAGAAAATTTTAAATCTTCTTTTTCCATTCCAATTTCAGCACAAGTCATTTACGACTTATATTTTACTTTTTTAAGTCCAATAAAAATAGTGTCTTACACTATTTTTATTTACACTTACTTTTATATTAAAAAAAATCCGGTATATTACAGTTTCGTCAGTGAAAGGATAAAGAGGCCGAGATCCTCAGCGACATCGAGCCCATCATCACCCTCACTAAAGGATATACTCCACTCCAACAGGTACTAAAGAGCTCGATTTAGAATTATGGCGGTAGGTCAACAGATAATCCTTTTTCGAGGAAGCGGATTCCTCAAACAGTGGTCTCTAATGGCATTTCCTGGGCTCAATGTCGTGATAAATTGATTGGAGAAACGATCTCCTTTTTTTTCAATCTTCTTTAGCAAGATTACTCACGCTATATGTAAGAGATAGAAGTACTGTCGTAAATTGTAATAATTCTGATTGTTGTTATTTTTTTTGGGTAAAATATATGCCTTACCTTCACTATAATGCATCTTGAATAAGTGTCTGAATGTTAAACTTTTCTTACACAACCTAACTTACATTCCTTTTGGTTTCTGAAAAATGCCTAAGAAAATTTTATTAGAGCTTATTAATTTAATTTCTGCTGAGAGAGTTGTCTAATATTTCATTAGATAATACAATCAAAAGTACCTAATGTTCTAGCAAAAAAGTCAAAATTCTCTGTGGGATGTACTAGATCAAATATATTATCAGATTTGGTAATAGAATTGATATTTTTAATGTTCATCATCCATTTCAAAATGTGGTAGATTTAAGTTGAGCTCTATACATCCCACAGAGAATTTTGACTTTTTTGCTAGAACATTAGGTACTTTTGATTGTATTATCTAATGAAATATTAGACAACTCTCTCAGCAGAAANAGATCAAATATATTATCAGATTTGGTAATAGAATTGATATTTTTAATGTTCATCATCCATTTCAAAATGTGGTAGATTTAAGTTGAGCTCTATACATCTTCCCCTATTTGTTTTCCATTATCTTGTATAACCTGCCATCCCAAAAATTGAGCAAGATTGTACAATTACCTATTTTACTTCCAGAATTACCTGCAGAGTTTCTTGTCGGGAGTTGTCACTACTGAAAGCTTTGATTTGTAAACTACATTTATGCCTCGGTCCCTCAGTAAGCACAGTCGGTCACTGTTAACCAATCCAGTTTAATCCCTTTGTTCTATTTGCTCACTTTCAAATATTTACTTAAAATCCCCAATGCAAACAATTTTGTTTATGGTGGTTAACAATCATGTAATTTACTTGCATTGCTTTGAAAATAACCTGCATTTTCTTTTCAGAGTTGGTTAGAGATAATTTAGGGTGAAAAAAAATACATGGATAAAACTAGACTTAGATGAATTTCACTTTACTCCTTGGAAACCTGCAATTCTGCTACGAGGTGGAAACAGAAATGGCTGTAGGATATATTTTTAATAGCAAATGAACGTTGGGATGACATGCAAGAGATTTGAGAAGTTTAGAGATTACTCTACTTCCAAGTGAAGGACTAGGAATCAAATGACAATCTGTTAAAAGTTCGCTGATTATCTGTGCGTTTTAGTAGCTAATTCGCTATCTTTCTGCATTTCTTTCGATAGATAAATGTTTAGAAAAGTTCGTGGTTGAATCCCTAGGAAATGGTAGGTGAATTCTGAATTCAGTTTGTTGTAATTCATTCCCGTCTGTTTGCACAGTTAGTAGAGACACTTCCCTCACTGGTATGATTAACTCACGCTTTGCGGCACACACCCTTGTAGTAGTGTGAGACTGTTGTGACCTGAGGAGGGGAATTCAGCTGAGGAGTATCTGATGTTCTAATAAACTGCTTAGAATGTTCACTCGGTCGATTCATTCCACAACAATTGCGCATCAAGTAGGTTGTTGTGTTCATCTGCTTTTGTGTATCGAATTGCTGTCTGCTTGGGAGTTTGCTCTTGCGTTCTCTCCTCTTTTTTTTTTTTTTTTTTGAGAGAGAGATAGGTAGCATGCTACCTGCTTGATTTATTTAATTTAGAAATGAACTTAGCTGGAAATATGAATCAATTAGGATTTGAACCCGGGACCTCGGGTACCAACCACCAAGTCCTTTGCCACTTGCGCTAGGGACGGTGGGTTCCTCGTGCGTTCTTGATAAGAGGAAGATATTTGATTGGAGACCTTGAATAATAGTGAAGAACTTAGGGGCAAATTGTAGCTCTAATTGTAACTTTTAGGCCTCACTACTGTATGCGTGACCATTAGGTTCAGTATCTATCTACTCAAGTAGTATGTACTTACTAATTGGTTTGTGGGGAGTCTAAAAAGATCTGTTCAACCATATAGTGTGTACAACTTCTTTAAATTACTTTTGTTTCATAGTATGATGAGTTGCCTATTCGGTGAATTATGTTATCTTGAAAGTGATGAAGGACGGGATTTATAATTTTTTTGAAAGCTTTTAAATTTAAAAAATATCCTTTTGATTTTTTTAGAAACTTTTGGAATTACAAAAAAGTATGAAAATTATGAGAATTAAATAAAAATAAGAAAAAGAAAAAAAAAATATAAAAAAGATAATCATGACTTATTCTTGAACCGAATATTCGAGAACTTGTTTTGGGATTGTGCTCACCCTAGGCAACGCATTCGTGATGGAAAAAAGAAAAAGAAAAAGAAAAAAAGCACCTTTGCCAAAGTATTCATATTCATTAGAAATTTAAGAATTCATAATCATCATAATGCAAATAAGCTCTATGCCTTATTTATACACATAACCAATTTCAAATTTGATTTCATCTTAAATCTTAAATAGCTAATTAAAATAGTCTTATCTAGAGATTAGCTAAACAATAACAATCTGAAAATGAATACGTGTCACGCCCCGGATGTCTCGTTCCCCGGGTACGCCGACAAATCCGCCGTATACAAAGAAATTTTCCCTATATACGAAGCGACATCAGTACCTGTAAATCAAACAATACTACAAACAGTAGTATAGAGTTGCTCGAGTAAACAAAAGCTAAACATACTGAGCTTCATATACATAGTTCAGAATCCAAAATACAGCATCACTCGCACTGGCGAGTTAAGTACTATGTACATAAGCTCGAAGTAAAACAACTACCTGCAGTAGGGTGCCTCTAGCTCTGCTCAGCGGGTAGGGCTCTAACTCGCGACGCCCTTGCCTCGATCCTGATCCACGGAAGGCGCAGCAGCCGAAACCTGTGGCTCTGCAAAACAAGAGTAACATCTGGGCGTGAGAACTACTGTAAAAACAAGTAGTCCTCAGTGGGTGCCGCCCAAAATAATATCGGTCCACCCACTAAGTCTACAGAAGGGAGCCAGGATAGTAGGAAAAATGTAGGAAATAACTCAACCGCTATAAGTCACTACACTATCATGCTCTACACTAACCAACTGTAGGACATGTCACATCTGACCCAATCCAATCGGGACTGTAAACATACCCGTCCCTGGGACTGTGAATACACCCGTCCCTGCCCCGTTGCGACTATCGGGCTCTATCCACACTAACTGGTCCGTGGAGAGCAAGTCCAACTGGCATGAGCGACACCAACGCGAAAGCACAAAGCCCGTTTCCGGAGTGGCACTCGTGGGCGCTACCCAACCGAGTATGCAGCGTATCTCTGTCGAGCTCAATCAGGCTCTCAATAGCCAAAGTCAAGTAACCGACTCAAACTGGTCTAACAACCAACAGGTAACGTGCCCTCGGCACAATCTGACGCCAAAAAGGCGATACGGGTCCACCGTCAACTCTGACGGCACCCAACAGTCCGGAACAACCTGAACAACCCTGTAAAAATTCACTTGGCATACCAGCACGAGTGTAGATATATTCTAAACTACCTGGAGTACTCGTCTCGAAGATACTGCGACAGTACAATTTTTATAACGGCTCCTAAAGCTAAATCAGGCAGTTTAAACAGGTGACAGGTCCAAATCACAAGTTTTCTCCTAATTCAATTTTCAAGTCCAACATGTATAACCTACTTAATTTATTATCACATGCTCCAAATTCAAATTTGCAATCTATCATATAATCCATGAATTCGAGCTAGAATAGATTATCAAAAATCGAGATCTACACATGTTGACGATTATGAACTTATGAGTCAAAACCGATGTAACCCACCTCGCACGCTAATCTCTGGCAGCACGGAACCACCTCGGCTGCAACACCACCTGCTGGATTGACCAAAAATGCCCGAGTCTCGAAATCGAGCTAACTCCAAACTAAAAACACCAAAAATCCTCAATTCAGTCCAAAATCCACAGCAGCAGAGAAGAGAAGGATTTCGACCAAGCTAACCTTTACCAAAATTCGCAAGTAAGGGCTTCGTGGATTTCTCTCGAAGTCCCGAATCCAACGAACCAAGTCTCGTTGCAGTCCGAAGCTCCTACGTCGAGAACGAGCTAAAATACTAACAGTCGACGGTGGATTTCAGGAAACAACAACTATCCGAGTAGAAGTAGTAAACACTTGCCCAAAATCAAGGAAAAATTGAAATACCCACCTCGACAACGCCGAGCACCTGAGTGACAGCAAGAACGGCGAAAATCCCTACTTGCCCGGCCTCCACGCGCTACCCCGGCGTCAAACACAAGCTCGAACGGCCTCGCGGCGCAACGTCGGCGACAAAACTCCAACCGAGCTTCAAAGCCTTCAACCGGATG
This sequence comes from Ananas comosus, assembly GCF_001540865.1. Lineage (NCBI taxonomy): Eukaryota > Viridiplantae > Streptophyta > Magnoliopsida > Poales > Bromeliaceae > Ananas > Ananas comosus. The sequence goes on from NC_033636.1 coordinate 1,122,776, forward strand.
AGAGTGAGAGATGGAGAATTGCAGCTAAAAGCCCTCTCTCTCTCTCTCTACACGAAGCTATATAGAGGGGAGTGAGGGGTGATACAAACGAGGGAGAGAAAAGACCAAAACAACCTCTCACCTACCCTGGTGTACCGGTACACGGGATCGCGTACCGGTACAGGAGCCAACCCGAAAGCAACCCGCGCGCGGCCCAGTGCAGTGTACCGGTACACCTTAATGGCTGTACCGGTACAGCAAGCAGAAAAACTGCTATTTGCATATTTTCTTCGCTGGGGGCCCATTTTGCGTCTATTTGACGCCAACGCGACTCGGACTTGTCCCGACACTCTCCAGAGCTGTCGACAAGCCTCCATATTCAAACACCAGGGATCTCACAATACGGGCCAAAATCAAATAATAGGATAGCGAAGGGATCTTATGTAACTAACTAAAAGATATGGTCAACTAATCTAATTTAATCTAATTTAAAAAATGATGAACTCAATTAGTTTAATCCGATCAACATAGGTCAAGCCTGTTCTGCATCAGAGGGTCACGACTACAAGAACAAGCTCTGTGACAAAATCACAATAGAAAATTTCTAGGATAAGTGTCACTAGTTGCCTCGAAGCTTTAACTCGTGTTTCAATTTTGAATATGTTGAATCACTAAGCACCCTTTGGTTTGGGGTTAAGGGGTGGAATAATCCCTTAACCCCGAAGTTATTCTCAAACATCCAATTTGGAGGGTGGGGTTCGCTAATCCAACCCCAAATGGGCTATTCTAGAATAGTCCATTTGGGGTGGGGTTAGCTAACCCCACCCCACCCCACTACTCCAACCAAACAAAACATTATTTTAGCCACTATCATTCTTATTTCATCTATTCCAACCAAACACTATTTTATTTATATCTGTATTAAACCCAATTCTCAACCAAACACAAAATTACTCTAACCCCACCTTAACCCTGAACTTAACCCTATCCCTGGAATAATAAGTTTTTACTTAACCCGAACCAAATGGTGGCTAAGATCACCGACTTACTGACCAATAAATTTTCGGACAGCGAATACTATTGGGCGTCCAAATTTAGGGCCCAAAACTAGATCCGGATGTTCCCTCAACAGATTGGGCATCCGCAACCTGAGGTCAAAAATCAAATCAATACACAATAGTACTTCCGAGCACCCTAAACAATTTTGAAGCGAACCCATAAACCGGTATCTATTCCCTTGAACCATCTTCATTTGTCAAGTTCTCTTTTATGATCGTGTCCTGTTTTTCTTTCTTCTTCATTCTTGGGTTCAATTCAGTAATATTTTTTTACCTTTGAATCAGATTTTCTATTTGCATTCCTGTCTCTTTTGGGTTCAGTCCAGTTTTTTTTTCTCTCATTCTCATGTTCAGTCTAGTAATATTTCTTCATAGTTGAACTGGATTTTCTATTTACATTTTTTCGCCTCCACAGTTTTCTTGAACCAAACCAAACTGAACTAATGCGATCTAAATTGAACTGGATTTTCTTAGCGTGCGCTTGGTTCGTGATATCTTTTTAAGATTCCTACTAATTCAATAGAAAAAAAAAAAGTATGATAGTGTTTGGCTAAACGCATTAATTAATCTAGTTGATAATATTAAATTTACTTGGAAATGAGATGTATCCCAAAGTATTAATCTCATTCCTTTGAGAGAGGGTGGGTATCCTTATATTAATGGATTGGGATAATTATAATATGTCTAATCTCTTTCTTTCTTCTCACCGGGGCCCGCCGGCTAGTTGGTATTATTTTTCTCGGCTAGTTGGTATTATTTTTCTTTACATTCTAACCTCATATCTCTCTCTAAACTTATCTTTTTCTCTCTAAACTTCAACTATTTTTCGCTCTCTAAACTATGTTATTTCTCCCCCTCTCTTTCTAAAATCTCAACCTTCTCATTCTCTCTAACATCGACTCTATTTCTCAAAGGATGTTGAAATTTTTTATAGTATTATTTAAAATTAATTAAAAAAATAAATTAACTAATTGTATATTTTTTGTAATCTTAAATAGCATGACTTAAATAATATGACCATAGAAACCAAATACCGAAATATTACATTTTTAGTAATAGGATTAATAGGAATAAGATTCTCGGATATATTTTTACTTCTAGTAATCTTTTATAGTATGAACCAAACGCGCCTTTAATACCATCCCACCCCCCTCACCTTACACGCTCTCACATTCTCTCATCTCTTTCCAAAACATACATAATACACCCCATTCACCTCTCTTCAAATTTTCCCATTGCTTTTCAAAATGTACATGATCATTTTCACCTCTCTTCATATTTTTTCAAAACGTACACTCTTTCACCTCCCTTTATATTTTTTTCAAAACGTGCACCCTCTCACCTCTTCTCATTTTCCACTCATCATAAACATCCTCACCTACCCTCATCTCTTTCCAAAATCCTAATCTCTTCTTCTTCTTCCTCTCTCTTTCTTTTCCCTCATTAACAGAGGAGTTGGTAATAATGTTATTTCTGGTGGACGTGGTATAGGTTGCTAGAGTGTTCGCTGCTATGCCGAGAAGCTTCACTAATCGTCATGGCCTCCTTTCTGTGTGCTATGGTTGTGGCGCTCGCTTTCTCGCCTCCTCTCAAACCTCCTCCTCTGTCGCTTTTAACGTCCAATTCGACTCCTTCATGTCAACTCCTCTCAAACCTCGTCCTCTATCGCTTTTATCGTCCAATTCGACTCCTTCATGATTGACAGTCTAAACTTCCTCCCTTTCTCTTTTTTCTTCATATGAATTTTTTTTCTTTTCAATTAAATCCTTCTAATATAAGATACGGTCCCCTGGATTTAGGAAGAGGTTTGCAAGGCTAAATTTGTTTGGATTTTGCGATATCAAGATTGTTTACCATGCACGCCAACTGTTCCACGCATTGTCTCTAAGGATTAAAATAATATTTATAGGTTTCAAATTATTTATTAATAATTTTTAAATACTAGTTTTTAAAATTTTGATTTAATAATTTTATCATTCAATTCGTATATTTTCTATAACATTTTGAGATTCTTTGACTCACCAATAATAATTTATCCTAATTTGAATATTTTAATCCTTCTAGTTTTAAAGTTTCGGGTATCGTATTAGAAGATTTAAAAACTAGTTGTTATTTATTTATTTATTTATTTATTTATTTACTGTTAATATATATCAGTTCAAAACTAATACAAGACTAATCTCTTCTGTTTATAAAATTATTTCCCTAAGGCAAAATATATCTAGATCTCATATTTCAATCATTTTCTGTGCACTTGCTAATAAAAATTTACAGAAAGAGTTGGCATTGGGAAAACTTCAAAAACCCCCCCTGTGGTTTCGTGCATTCTCACTTTGCTACCCTGTGGTTTAAAACGTATCAATTTGCCTCCCTGTGGTTTCGTTTTTATCTTTTTGTTATCAATTTTATTATTATTTTTTTTTAAAATCAGTGACAAAGTTAAAATTAAAGGATACTAAAGTGACTATTCGATAAATATAGATGGTTATCTGAAGTTTTTTGTATATAATTTAACGAAATATTAACGAAAAAGTTTCCGAAAAGATAAAAATGAAACCACAGGGGGGTAAATTGATACGTTTTAAACCACAGGGTAGCAAAGTGAGAATGCACGAAACCACAGGGGGGGTTTTTGAAGTTTTCCCGCATTTTATATAAAGATATGCTTTCTGTTGTTAGGTGTATACCAAATGATTAGCCTATTTAGTTATATAGATTTTTACAGTTATTTATTTGGTAGTTTTGGATAGCTTTTTTCTTTTATTCTAATTTGGATACTTTTGTTAGTTAAATTATGTTTAACAACTTTTGTAACCATTATTAAGTAAAGAACCTCATCACTAGGCCTGGTAATCCAGCTCGCTGTTCGCGAGCTAGCTCGTGTTCGGTCCGAAATAAGCTCGAAATCTAATCGCTTGTCTGGTAAACGAGTTCGAACACGGGCTGAATTTTTCAGCTGCTTGTTTAATAAACGAGCCGAACACGAGCTGGGATCAGTTCGCTCGTGTTTGGCTCAATAATAGCGCGAATACATATATTTTATATTTATATAATTTATTTAATTTTTATATATATAATTATATTATATAATCTATTTTTTTATTATTTAATTTTTGGCAAAAATTATAAAGTCGAGCTCAATTATAAAAAGACTTATTTATATGTAAAGTTTCAACCATTAAATCAAAGTCTAATGGATAAGATTTTGTAAATTTAATTTTATATATATCCAATCTAATCCATTTAACTTATTTTTTATTGGTCTCCTTGTGAGTCTGCTCGTATTCGGCTCGTTTATTAACAAGCCGAACACGAGTTGAATTTTTCGGCTCGTTTATTAAACGAGTTGAACACGAGCCGGTCTCAGCTTACTCTAGTTCGGCTCATTGTTACCCCTACTCATCACTTATGGCAATAATGTAAAAAAAAAAAAAAAAAAGCTTACTTTTCTTTTCTTCGTATCAGAGCAATTAATGACAACTGTCTAAATTGTTGGAAATATTTATATTCGTTCAGTAGAAAAATAATTTTAAAATTTTAGTTTTAATGAGTAAGGCTAGAATTCTAATTCTAATTTAAGAGAGTATTCAAGTTTCCATACTATTGAGTTTTTTTTTTATATAATGGAAAATCCGAACCAACGATCCGCACCATACAAATTAATTTAGATCGAGTATTTGAAATTTTCAGAAATCAAATTTCATAGTTTTTCAAAATAAAAATTCTAGTTCATCAAGCGGCGGCCCCAAAATGGATAGTCGAAAATGAACAGGGCTCTACAAATGTGTGATAGAACTCACAAAGTCAAGACTAAGATTATTCATATTGATCTAAATAGTTTAAAAATTTAATATGAAAATTTTAACTAACTTAAAATCGTATTACACCGTTAAATATGAAAACGCAACATATAAACTATTAAAATTGTTCAATTTTAAGACAACTTGATCACAAGCTAAATAATATCAAAAAACTATAAAATTTAATTTTTAAAAGGCTTAATTGCTCTAGATCAATTTGAACGGTGTGGATCACCGATTCAGATGCTCCATTATAGAGAATGACTCAATAGTATTAGAGTCTGAATACTCTTAAAAGCGTTCTAGCCAAACACAGAAAGTATATTCAAACAGTGAACATTTATATATAGTTATTAAGGTTTATGAAGTTCAAAACAATGAATAATATTTCCGAAACATCAAGTAAAACTAGCATGTATGTATAAACAGAGAATAATAGATTACAAATGGCCTATAGTCGAAGCGTATAATGTATTATCCTAGAAGCAAAATTATTCCTTCACGTGCGAGAGATTTTGACGATCACTCTTAATTGTACAATGACCACTGACAATCACATTAGCACGTTCCTCGATAGCGAGGAGATCGAGCAAAGTAGAAGGAAAATAGCAAGGTAGGAAGTAGGCTAAAACTGGCCATTTCTTGCGGCCAATAGAGGTGTACTGATTCAGGTGACTAATAAGGGGGCCGACCGGGTTCAGAGCCCGAGGAGGTGCGAACAGCTAACAAGGTTGGGTCTGAAAATAGGGGTTAAATAGGTAAGTACGGTTAGGCTAAACAAAATAATCAAAAAAAAAAGTGTAAAAAGATTAATTGCATAGAATTGAGTTTCTGTGTTTTTAAAATCCAAAAAAAAAAAAAAATCAGACCAAGGTTAAGATAACATCATAGAGGTAAAAGAATAATTTACCTCACTAACTAACTAAAGTTAAGTATTTTACCTATGGTTAACTATATTTTTTTAATAAATTCTAACAATAGGGATTTATTTGAAAACGTTAGAATAAGAGTAAAAAGTTAAACTTTGTTGGGATATATTTACTATTTGATATGTTTACAGGGACGCAATTAACCCTAATAATTAAATTTTTACTGCTTAAGTCTATTAAAAGCAATGATAAAATATAACAAAATTAATAAAATAGAACTACTATACTGTTGGAAGCAAAAATAACTTAGTGTTTTTTACTTTTTGACCCTTGTATCAACCATTTTGGCCATTTATAATTTTTGGATTAATATTATTATCTTAGTCCCCCTAGGTGGGACCACTATTAGCCCAACTATATAAAATTTGATCAAAGAGCCAAAAAGTTGAAAACACCTGCTCCTTTATACTTTCGAAAGTCTAGTAGCTCTACACAAATTAATATATACATTTTTAAGAGGGTCAATTAGGCCACTGACTACGTGTGAGTACTTGTAAGTTATGGCTGCTTATGCTTGTTTTTGGTGTGACAGAGCATGCAAAATTGATGCCTTTTTGTGTCTCACGTTGATATATTTATACATATATATATTCCTTACTGTGTTGCAAGGACCGGAGAAAAAGATGTATGAATTTATTAGAAATTAGAAATAGCTTTGAGTCATTGGAGGAAAATAAATAAAAAGTTCATGTTGGCCGGTTTTTATAATAGAAAAACATATAATGATATATAATATTCTATTCATAATTCAGTATTTGTTAATATTTTATAAATTGAAACTTAATTTCTAAAGTTGTTTTAGCCAAGGTTACCTAGATATATCTTATTAATGACAGTTTAATAAAGTTTCTTTAATATCAATCAGTTTAATCCTAATTAAAATTATGGATGAAAGGTTAATAGAGTGCATATTATTTCTTTTCCTCCTGCTGTTAGAATTGTGATTTCTATAGGTAACAAGAAGAAACATAAAATCCTACTCGTCACGGACGCGTTCCTTCACCCCACGCGACTGTGTCCGACGCACGAAGGACGCGCACGCGGCAGGGACGGGCGTGTGATCCATGCCGTGTCATGCTATTTCGGAAGCAACTTACGCAATATTTTCGGAATTTAATTAGTAATGGTTGTCACGTCTTTATTAAATTAATAAAAAATATATAGTTTAGAAGAAAATGATCATATAATTTAAAATATATATATAATTAAAAAAATCTATATAGTTATACTCCTAATAAAAATATTATTTATCTTATTTTTTTATCTCTATTGAATTTTTCTTCAACAAATCATCTGACGGTATTCTTTTTCTCTATCTTTTTTCTTGTATTAGTTTTATACTTTTTTTTAATTAGAATTTACTTTTACATTAAATTATTTTTAATTAGGGTTATAGTTTATCTTTATTTTAATTCTTTTTACATCCGTGTTATAATTAAGATTAACTATTATTTTTTTAATGTGTACATATTTTTTTTTCTTAATGTTGTAGTATTATGGCATCAAATAATAGGAATGGTGGATCCCTTGGATTAAAGTCAAATAGATAAACCTTTATGGGGCTATATTAGTAATCTTGATAGGGTGGAAGGAGGGAAAAATTTTTCATGTAACTTTTGTAATATAACTTTTACGGGATCATATTCAAGAGTTAAAGCTCACTTGTTAAAAATTTTCGGTCAAGGAATTCGAGAATGTGCAAAAATAACCCCACGACGTATTAATGAATTGAAAAAAGAAACCGAGGAAGCTAAAGTGCAAAACCAAAACCCGTATCGTTACCATCATTTTCCAATCAAAAAGAATCATCAAGTGGCATAATATTATTTCATTGGATAATTTTCCTTCAAAGAAGAGAAAAGGCAATGGAGACATGCCTTTGAAAAAAGCATTTAATTTACAAGCTCATGAACAATTACATAGTGAAATAGCTAGAATGTTCTACACCGGCGGATTATCATTTCATCTAGCTAGAAACCCTGATTATGTTAGTTCTTACACTTATGCGGCCAATCATATGATTAGTGTATATGTTCCTCTTGGTGTTAATATGCTAAGAACTACTTTACTTCAGAAGGAAAGAGCACATGTGAAAAATTTATTAGAACCGATTAAAGAAACATGAAGTGACAAAAGTATAAGTATTGTTTGTGATGGCTGGAGCGATCCTCAAAGAAGACCATTAATTAATTTCATGACTGTGACGGAGGATGGTCCTATGTTCTTAAAGGCAATTAATAATGAAGGTGTCGAAAACGACAAATATTATATTACAAATTTAATTAAAGAGGTACTTTTGGAGGTTGGGCCATCGAAAGTAGTCAAAATTATAACTGACAATGCTCATGTATGTAGGGCAGCGGGAAGAATTATGGAGCAATAATTTTCTCATATATTTTGGACTTCATGTATTGTACACACTTTAAATCTTACTTTAAAAAATATTTGTGCTGCTAAGAATACGGAGAATAATTTCACTATATATGAAGAGTGCAAATGGATTACAGAGATTTGTGATGATGCTATGGTTGTAAAAAATGTTATTATGACCACTCCATGCAATTGCCTATGTTTAATAAGTTTATACATTTGAAATTACTTACAATTGCTTCTACTCGTTTTGCTTCTTTTGTAGTGTTGTTTAAACTTGTAAAACGAGATCTTCAATCCATGGTAATTAGTGAAGAATGGTTATCATACAAAGAGGATGATATTGGAAAAGCACTTTTTGTGAAGAATAAGATGCTTGATAATATATGGTGGGACAAAATTGACTTTCTTTTCTTTACCGACCCTATTTATGATGTATTATGAAGAGGAGATACGGATAAACCTTGTCTGCTTTTAATTTATAAAATGTGGGATTCAATGATAGAGAAGGTGAAGGCGGCAATATATCAACATGAAAGAAAGCAAGAAGATGAGTCACAGTTTTACTCTATTGTTTATGGTATTCTCGTTGATCGATGGACAAAAAATTGCACTCCTCTTTATTGTTTGGCACATTCTTTGAATCCAAGATATAACTGTCTCACTTTATTTATCTATTATTAGTAATTTTTGTGAGCAAATTTTAATAGTAATCTTTGTAAATTTGCAGGTATTATAGTAATGAATGGCTTAAGAAAAATAAAAAACGAATACCTCTGCATAAAAATGTTGAACTTTTTTTTTGAGAGAAAAGTAGCATGCTACCCGCTTCGTTTATTTCATTTAGAAATAAATTTAACTGAAAATGTGAATCAACTAGAGCAGTGATGGATGCCCAATAAAGTGACTCTCTTTATGATAGAGCGGTGATGGATGCCAAATCATGGTGGCTTATTCATGGTGTACATGCACCAAACTTGCAAATTATTGGTCTTAAATTACGTGGACATCCTAGTCTTCTTCTTGCTGTGAGAGGAATTAGAGTACTTACTCATTTATTCAATCATTGAAGAGAAATAATATAGTACCACAACGAGCGGAATATTTAGTATTTGTTCATACAGATTTACATCTTTTGTCAAGAAGAAAGCCACAATATCAAGGACTAACTAAGATGTGGGATATCGCAGGTGATAGTTTTGACTCTTTCGACGATATTGGCATTCTTGAATTGGCGAATCTCTCACTTGATGAAACAGAATTAGAAAAGTTTATACTTACCGATGAAGATCATGAAAATGAAGATGATGAAAGTAAATAGGGTTTTTTTTTTTTATTTTACTTTTTTTTAGGCATACACAATGTTTGATAGTAAATATTTTGGCTTTTTTTTGGATGATCTAATTAAATCATATTTGGTTGAGAATTTTAATTTTAAAAGTACTATATTAATTTTCATTCTTAAAAAAAAATATAATTTATTTGCAAAATTAGTATATTATATATAATAAATACGTATTGTTATACTAAAAATATTATATTTTATTAGCAGTGTTCTTATCGTGTCCGTATCCTTATATTTTGAACTTTGCCGAGTCGCCGTATTCGAGTCGTGTCATGTCCCGTGTCCCGTGTCCCGTGTCCGTGTCCGTGTCCGTGTTCGTGTCCGTGTCCGTGTCCGTGACACATAGGTAAAATCCATAATTTCCAAAAAATAATGATGAAATGATGATTTTAAGAATTTTCTTGGAAAGAAAAGTTTTACAAAAAAAGGAGAATGGAATGAGTTCAAGAATATGTTCATTTTGCATAAAACCATTTAAACTCGTAGAAAATTATCAATTAGACTAATTTAAACATATGGTAGATTTATATGGTTTGTTTTGAGTGACCAATTTAACCTCAAATTTGAAATTTGAGCCCATCTAATAATCAATAATTTTTATTTTTATTTTTATAATTTTAAATTTTAGCTCACCTAAAAATTAATAATTTAAATTTACATTTTTCTGTAAAGTTTCGAAATAACTTTTCTAGCTGAATATCCTAATGAGCTACAAGTTATTCCATCGTTGTTGACGCCAAAATTAAGCTGTTGCATCAACTGATTTCGGCTGTTCATTACAAGGAAAAAGATAATTGGAAGAGAAATTTGAAATTTAGCTGAGATTTGGTAGGATTCGGATTTGGATTACAAGAACTATAAATACTCTCAAAAAGAAGGATAGAACAACCCAATCATTCATTCACCAAAAATATTAATTTTAAAGCTCGAGAGATTTAAAAAAAAAAAAATTAAGAGCTCAAGAGATCTAGAATGAGATTAAGCTCGAGAGATCTAGAGACTAGAGTAAGAGTACTGTAACGATCCGACCTGCTAGCAATAATAACTTGTTGGGCCAAAACCACCAGCCCAAAATGCTTAAGCCCAGTTATTATATTTAATCCAATCAAACTTATATACTCCTACATCTAGCGATAACTATCCGATGTGAGACTATTAGGGTGTCACAGACTCCTCCCGTTTAGGCCCTAACGTCTTCGTCAGTCCTAAATACACACAGTCCAAGATCACCAAGCGATATGAGACGGATCTCGCTAGTCTTTGTCATTCCGACCCTAACTTAGCCTGTCAATTACCGACCCTGACTTAATCTGTCATTCCGACCCTGACTCAGCCAATACTCATCTCACACTTCCGCCTGGTGAACTGGCTCTGATACTACTTTAATCTATCACGCCCTGAGGTCCCTTTTTGGATTTAAAACTATACATAGTTAGCTTTTTTTTTTTTATAGTTTTAGTTAGAGACCAAGTGAATAGTTAGAGAGCAAGTGAAGTGGCTAAGTGGATTTAGTTTCTCCTTTGATAAGTTTCTTTGTAATCCCTTACAATGTCAAGTCCATGCAGTGAACCAAGTCAAATTGCTTACGTTTTCTTTCATTGTAATTTATTTGGTCAATAAAGTTCAAAGTCATTAATTTTTGACAATTTAAATCATTTAACCAAACTTTTTTTGGTCAATAGTCGTTAATTGGTCGTGCATGTGTTGAAAGGAACAGTTCAAAAATAATTCTATCATTCAAATAATAAATTTTCTATAACATTTTGAGATTTTTTGACTCACCAACAATAATCTTCTTTTTAATTTGGATATTTTAATCATTCTAATTTGAAGTTTCGGGGATTGGAGTACTAGAGAATTTTAGTAGTTTTAGTACTACTCAACATCTCATAGTTGTTTACCTTTTTTTTTTATTTTTTTTTATTTACTGTCAAATATTGCTATCAATAGAAGCCAGTTCAAAACTAATACAAGCCTTATTTACTTATTTTAGATCTAGATCCCACATTTTAACCATTTTCTAAGTTTTCTAAGTTTTTATAGTTTTCAATTTTTTTTTATTTTTTATAATTGGATAGCTTTTGTTTTAACATGTATGCAACAAAAGATGCTCATTTAATTCTTATGGAAATAATGGCAACTGTCTAAACTATTGGAAATATATCTATACATTTAGTAGAAAAATAAATTTAATATTTCAGTTTTAACGGGTTAGGCTAAATTTCTCTTCGAGTATTTGTGTTCCGGTACTATTGAGTCATTTTCAATAATTAGACATCTAAATCGTATGATCCACACCATTTAAATTGATTTAGAGTTTTTGAATCTTTTAGAAATTAGGTTTTATAATTTTTCACAATAAAAATTCTAGTTCGTAAAGAGGCCACAAAATGAACAATCGGAAACAAACAAGGCTCTAAAAATCTCTTATAGAACTCGCAAATTTAAGATCAAGATAATTCAGTTTGATCTAGATAGTTTAAAAATTATATAAAAAATTAAACTAATTTAAAATATGTTACATCGTTAAACAAGGAAATACATTATATAAATCATTAAAATTGTACGATTTTGAGACTATTGTAAGCTAAATAATGTCGAAAAAATATAAAATTTAATTCTTAAAAAATGTAAATGCTCTTGATCAACTTGATCAGTATGTATCATCGATTCGGATGCTTCATCAATAAAAAAAAGTCAATAGTATCAGAGCCAGAGTACTCTGATATACCGTTTGGTCCAGGGATAAGTAAGACTAGCTATTACAGGGATAGATACAAGTATGGAGATAAGAAAAATAGCGTTTGGATGAAAATTGAGTTGTTCCCGAGGATAAGAAAAATAGCGTTTGGATAAATAATATGAAATAAGAAAAATAGTGGGTAGTTATATATAAAAATTAGAGGTGTTGGTGGGGATAGTTATACCAAATTATTTCAGGTATCCGACAATTACTATTCTCACTATTCTTGTAGTCTTCCGGAGTTTTGGGATAGGATTGGCTATAGTAATAGTGACTGGTCGACACATCTGGATAGTGTCGGACTGAGTCGAAATTGTTTCTATACGAAATGGATGCAGAAATGGACTTTGCGCATTCAAATGAGCAAAATTGGAGTTTTGCCAGTTTCGGGCGCCCAGAACAGGATTTGAGTCGCCCAGAACTCGAGTGCTGAACTGAGCAGAATTAGAAGCTAATTCGGATCCTAGTTTCGGGCGCCCAGAAGTGGGTCCAAAAATTTACTTTGTGAATATCGCCTGTGCTAACACTTGTATGTGGTAGGTGAGTTCCGCCGGACCAGGTTAAGGGTGCAGCACACCGTGGGCGGAGGACCCGGAGAGGAGTATTTGTGTAGCCTCCGGAGGTTTTGGATGCCCACAATATGGTTTCGGGCGCCCGAAACTGTCCGTTTCTACAGAGGTAGCAGGTTTGTGTTCTTTGTCCCTGGAGCTTATCTGACCATTTCACCTCACTATAAATAGGTGGTGTTCGACCCTTGTGAACTTTTTTCATCTCTTCTTCACATTGAAGGCCTATTGTGCATTCCAACCCCTCCAATTTTCCAATTTGCACACTTTCCACATTAAGGACTACAGTTTCAACAGAATTTCAGCAGCGACCTTCAGCATTTTGGCTCGTGTGCGACGTAGGAAGCTCCGTTTGCCACGAAATTTAGTTTGTTGGTTAGAAGACTTTCTAAAGATTTCGTGGAGCCTATTTTGACAGCATTTGATTTAGCTTAGCTTACTCAATTTGGTATTTTTCTGTGTTGCTGATGTTTTTGGACTGAAATTGTGAGTTTGTGGGTTTTCTTAATGCAATCTTTGAAGAAAGCTGAATTTCGGACCTGAGGGTGATACTCCATCATAGTTCACTAGATTTGGAACCTTTTCTCACCTGATTTAAAGATTGGAAGGTGAAGTTGACATTGAGATTGGGGCTAATTTAAGCTTAAGTGCTGAAAAAATTTGGATTATTGATGAAGTTTTGATCATTTTTGTATGTAGATCTTTGGAGTTGTTTGGTGGCTGGTTCTGGGTATTCTCGGCTGGTCTTGGTAGGGTTTCCAGTGGTTGCAAACTGTTGTCGAGCTCATGTCAAGGTGGGTTAATGATGCTTACCAGAATTTTCGGAATTACCTCCTAAGCTTATATATTGTTAGCATGTGTTTTACCTTTGTTCTTCATGTTAGTAACTCAATTCTATAATTTGCATGATCCTAAAATCTAAATTGGAGCCTAGAATATTAGCTAAATTATACATGTTGGACTTGGAATTGATTTAGGAGAAAACTAGCGATTCTACACTGTCATATGTTAAAAACTACCAGATTTAGCTCTAGAAGACGTAGTTTGTTTGTATCGCCGCAGTTTGCGAGAGGTGGATACTCAGGATAGTGTAGAATGCATTTACGCTCGTGCTGAGATGCCGATTATTTTTATAGCAGTGTTTATACTGTTCCGGACTGTTGGGTGCCGTTGAGGTTGACAGTGGACCCGGATTGGTGTTTTTTGCATCAGATTGTGTCAAGGATATGTGAGTTTGGTTATTAGACCCTGTTTACTTGACTATAGTCTGTGAGAGCCTAATTGAGCTCGACAGAGACACGCTTGCATACTCGGTTGGGTAGCCCCCATGAGTGCCACTCCGGAGTCGGGCTTAGTGCTTTTGCGTTGATGTCGGTTTGTCCTGTTTGGATTTGCTCTCCACTAACGACCTAGCATGGTGGCAGTTAGTGTAGCTTCGACAGGCGGGACGTATGTATTCACAGTCCCTAGTGAGATTGAGTCAGAGCTTGCATTATTCTACAGATAGTTAGTGTTGGACTATGATAGTATATTGGTATATAGCTGTAGATTATTTTCAGTTCTTTTACTATCATTGAGCATACCTTCTGTAGACTTAGTGGGTGAGCCGTTGAGGTCGGCAGCGGTACCCACTGAGGACTACTTCGTTTTACAGTAGTTCTCACGTCCAGTTGTGGATCTCTTGTAGAGCTTTCGGTTGCAGCTGCTGCTACTGCTGATTCCGATCGTGAAAAGGGTGTTGCAAGTTAGAGCCCTTCCTAACGAGTTACAGAGATAGAAGAGTACCGGCTACATGTAGTTGTAGTTTTTGGGTTCTTATACATACTGATGTTTGTATCTCGCTGGAGCGAGTGATTTTGTCTACCTTGATGCTATGTATGTATAGTGAACCTCTGTTTTTATATATGTTCTTCTTTTTAACAGCTCTATATTATTAGTTGTAGTGTTGTATGATTACAGGAACATGTACAGGTACAGCTATCGCTTCGTATACAAGAAAAATTTCTATATACGTATATGGTGAATCTGTTAGCTAGCGTACCTGGAGAAACGAGTAATCCGGGACGTGACAAATCTCGGATAAAAAATTAGCGTTTGAGTATAAAGGAGGGAATAAGAGGTTATTCCACCTCTTATCCCCAATCCAAACGGTTTAATAAAAGTGTTCTAGCCCAACTCAGGAAGTACATTCAAACAGTGAACATTGATATATAGTTACGAATTTAGTTATGATTGAAACATCCTCTACTCATCCTCTACTTTCGATTCTTTTAACGTTCATTTTATGAATTAAATTGAGATTTTTTTTGTTATATTTAATGATAACTCCACTTTATTCAACTAGTCTAGAAACTTTTTAGTTATCTGAATCACAAAGCGGGTTAGTTTGTCATACCTTGGTTCCAAACCCAGAAATTAAACCAATCTAAATCAAATAAGGCTACTTGGTTTAATTTATTTAGTTTTTGGTTCAATTTGGTTTCGGTTTTAAGAATATTTACATTTCATTCTTTTTAGTTTTAATTTCCTTTTGACATATCTCATAGTTAAAACTAAATCGAAAAGTGAGTTATATATTTACCTATACATAACAGAGTATTTTAAGAGTTGCCCACTTATGCTTGCTTTAATGCCTTTGGTGTTTCACCTAGAAATATATATATATTTATATATATATGGCTTGTTTTATTGTAGGGGAACAAAAAAGTATGAATTTATCAGAAAATAGTATTAAGATATTGGAGAAAATCAAAATAAGTATTTGTTTGGTTCAGTTTTTGTAATAGAAATACATAGGAAGGTCCGCACTATTTATAATTTATTACATCAATATATTTTGAAAATTATAATTTACTGTCTAAAATTGTACTATCTATTATCAAATAATTCAACCCTAACTAAAATTATTAGTCAAAAATTTCTAAATTCAATATTATTTTCTTTTCTCTTTTTTGTTACGATTATGATGTTAGATCAGTTTTTAATTTTTTTCTTAGTTAGTTATTTATTAAGAGGGTGAAGTAAAAGCAAAATTAATAATAAATTAAGTGAGATCTATACATTTATTAAAAAATTAAAAAGGGATAATAACTTTAAGAAATTGTTTTTAAATTTTACTCTAAAAGTATTCTAAGAAATAAAAATAAATAAAGAAGACGTGAAGATAGAAATATTGAAATGTGTGGTACATAAAGCTAATCATTTCTCATAAAAACTTCCAAAATTACAGTACATTAAAATTAGTCGTAACTGGTTAACAATAAATTTAATATTTAAGCTCATCTAAAAATCAACCATTATAATTTAAATTTTCATTTTCAGTTTTGAAATAACTTTTCTTGACTAAACATATTGAATTACAATTTTGTTGGAAGAGTGTAGATTCTCATCAAATACCCAAATTAAAAACCCAATGTTTTTGATTTATCTAGAGAACTCTGTTTTTTTGTTTTTTATGTTTGTCCAATTAATCAGATTGGTTGGATGATGCTTTTGCTATGATGATTCGGTTATTTTTGTGCTCAGGGATCTGAAAAAAAAGTTTTTTCTGTGTTTTTAAGATGAAAAAAAGAGTTTTTTTTGTGTTTTTAAGATGAAAAAAGGTCCGCCCCGAGGAGGTCGCGCGGCGGCGTGCTCCTTTAAGATGAAAAAAGGTTCGCGCGGCGCGCTCCTCCTCCTGCAGTGTACGAGGCGCTGCAGTACGGGCGGGCGTGGGAGACGGCGATGCGATCGGCAAGGAAGAGGGCAGAGTGGTGGACGGAGGCGGTGAGGACGAGGGAGGCGGCAGGTAAATAGTGTAAAATGGTGTAAATTTTATTTATGAGTGTAAATCTTTGGAGGAGTGGAGAAGTAGTGTAAATTTCATTCAAAGAATACAACTTTCATTCAAAAAATATAACTTTTATTATAAAAGAATATAATTTTTATTTAAAATAATACAAAAATTTTTAAAATAATGTAACTTTATTTTAAGAGTGTAATTTTTTTTTCTTCTTCCTTCTTCTATAATTTTTTATTTTTTTATAAAAATTTTTTTTTATTTTTATTTTAAATTTTTTCTATAGAAAATAATGTAAAAAATTTTATTTTTCATCTTCTTCTTCCTTCTTCCTTCATCTTCTTCTTCCTTCTTCCTCTTCCTCGTCGGCGTTCTTCTGGTCTCGGAGAAGCACTTTCTCTTTGTCGACGGCAGCGGTGGGGACGACGGGTGGACGAGAGTTGGAGAGGAAAAAAAAAAAAAGGTCACGNGTGCGAGGCGCGAGGGGCAGGGGGCATTTCTACCTCCGCCTCCACCAACTTCTTCAGTGAGAAAAAAAAAAAGCGAGAGAGAGAAAGAGATAAGGGTATTTTGGTTAGTTTATTGAAAATTCGGATCGAATCTGCAAAATCGAAAAAAACAGTTCAGTTTTGCAAAAACTTAAAACTTGTAAATTTTTTATGCCCATTGACCCTTTTTTTTTTCTAGTTTGAATATTTTAATCATTCTAGTATGAAGTTTTGGGCACTGGTCTATTAGAAAATTTAAGAACTAGCTTCAGTACAAGAATTTTAATGAGCTCTCAACATCTCATTATTATTTATTTATTCAATTATTTTACTCTTATTTAATTTATCAAATATTGCTATCTATATATAAGTTAGTCCGAAGCTAATACAAGCGTAATCTTAACTACTTGTAAAATTATTTAATTGCATTTTAGATATAGATCTTTTTTGAGCTTATATAAAAGACTCCTATTATAGATAACCTATAAGATAGCGCATAATATTGTTGATAACTTAGTAATATTATTATTAAACCCCAAACACCAAGATTAAACGGTAGACTCTAAATCCTTTATATGATTAAACTCTAGACCTGAAGTATTTCTCTTTTAATTGGCGTATTCCATTTCTCGTATGTACAAATGATTAGACTAGTTTGTTTATGTAGATTTCTAGTTATTTATTTGGTGGCTTTTGATAGTCTTTGTTTGATTATAATTTGAATCGATTTTGCTACTCAAATTACTTTTAACATGTATTACATTTTCTTTATGATATCATGGCCATTATCAACATTTGCCTAGCGAGGTAGTTTCTATTAATGCGAGGCAAGCCCAAAAATGTAAGGGTATTCATAAAGTAAACCAAACTAAATAACATAAGGGCCCACTTGGTCTAATTAATTTATCTTGTTTTCAATTCAATTTGGTTCGGTTGTAAGAATATTTAAAATTTTGTTTTGTTTTAATTTCTTTTTGATCTTTGTCATACTCGGAGGTTCTTTTAAAAGTCCATTTTAGAAAAGTCATCGAAAAAAATTTGTAACTTTTTTAAAAACACTTTTAAAGATATCCTGGAAATGCATCCAGACCTACTACATAGATAAAGAATTCTCTATATAAATAGATAAAGTCATCCTTATACATGCATGATGTAGCACCTCTGTACAAAGTCAACAACACAACACAAACAACACTACAATCTGATGAGAACAACTGATAATCAAGATACATAATGGATGAAATATTATTGAACACCTAATCGGAAGATAATCACATAATGACCATCTATAATCCACATCCATTCATAATTATTTAAACATTAGTAGGTAAGGAACTAAACTAATCCAATAGAATCGGAAAGTTGAACTAAATATTAGAATAAAAGTCATTGAGGACCAATCTGGAACACAGCTACCCAGTATCATCCTTACGAACTGTTCGCGTCACCTGAAAAATAGTGAGGGGTGAGAACATGTAGACACATATCCCCCTCCTCGATGCTGGTGTACATGAATGTACATGTATGGACTGAGATTTTGACAGTGCAACTAAACTCTCTGTTGATAATGTTTATATATGTAACACTCGTCAAGTTTCAGAAAAAAATGAGATAGAATGGAGAAGTTAAGCGATCATTACTTTTCACTTAAGTGAATAGTAACTCCAATTTTCCGAAGAAGTCACGGAGTAGAGTTTGCTTTCGGCGCGTATCGGACTCCATTCATAGCGATCCAATAGCTCGTTTCGACCGGTTCAGCTATTCTGGAACCAATGGCACTGACGGATTTTTAGATCTGATGCACGGTTTCGAGAAAAAGGGATTTTATCGAAAAGAGGGTTTCCGTTCTTGACTATTCTTGCATTATAAAGCTCCTCGTGCTCCGTGCTTGTGACCTGGAGTAGGGCGAGGGATGTTTCGGGTCTCTACCAGTGGTAGGGAAGTCAAATACAAATGCGAGAATTGGTTTATTGGGTTTACACATTGGTATATGTGTGGTATTTGGCTTAGTTGGAGAGCGGACAAGTTTCGTCGCAAATCAGCGACCAAACTTGATGAAACAAAATTGTAGTTCCGACGCCCCCGTCGTCCTGATCGCACAAGTATGGCCCGTTCGCAAATCCAACTAACGGATTGCTGGATATTGCCTGAAGTTCGTTAAGGGGTCGAGAGTGGAAAATCAGGAAATTCGCAAAAGTCGTAATATATTATGCGCCGTTTTGCGTTAATTCGAACGTCGAGGGACTTATGTGCATAATACACATACTGGCAGGATATTTAATTGAATTTATTGGACTATGAGGGGGTTTTCTGCAATTGACCACCTTGTATATATGTGGGCTACTAGGGTTTTCATAGAAAAACTAACCCTAGCCGACCTTGATAGCCCCAACTAACCCTAGGCAGCACCCCCCACATCCCTACCCTCACTGTACGCGTACCCCGGCCGCCGGCAAGCGTGTCCGGCCGCCGAAAATCCTAGCAGCATCTCCCTCTTTTCCTCTCTCGGCCACCACCCTCATCCTCTCAGTCGAAGTTGCCTGGGAAAGCTGTCACAACCTTCTGGAAGCTTTCCTCTTAGGTGAGGCCTAGCTTCGGCACCGTCCTCGCTGGCCCTCGCTGTCCCTGTCACGCCCCAAACACGGTCCTATTTGGCCGGCTCAGACCCGTCAAACAGACGCCGAACGGACAGATCTCCCCTGTCCGCCTAAGGCTTAGCTTGTATCGCTACAGTTTCAGCGTGGCGGATACCCCAGGTAGTTTAGATAGCTGTTACGCTCGTGCTGGGATGTTGAGCCTATTTTTACAGTAGCTTTCAGACTGTTCCGGACGGTTGGAAGCGTCGAAATTGACGGTGGATCCGGATCGCCGTTTTGGTGTCAAATTGTGCCGAGGGTATGTGACTTGTTGGTTGTTAGACCAGTTGGACCTTTTTACTTGACTTTAGTCTGTGAGAGCCTGATTGAGCTCGATAGAGACACGCTTGCATACTCGGTTGGGTCGCACCCACGAGTGCCACTCCGGAGTGAGGCTTAGTGCTTTTGCGTTGATGTCACTGATTATACTTGCTATCCACGGACTACTTAGCGTGGAGGTAGCTTTGGCTTAGACAGGCGGGACGGGTGTGTTCACAGTCCTAGAGACGGGTATGCTTACAATCCCAGTGAGATTGGGTCAGGATGGACATATACTACAGTTGGTTAGAGTAGTGCATAATAGTGTAGTAGCAATTAGCTGTAGATCTTTTCCAGCTTTACTTACTATCTTTGCTTCCTTCTGTAGACTTAGTGGGTGGATCGATGATTTTGAGGACGGTACCCACTGAGGACTACTTGTTTTACAGTAATTCTCACGCCCAGTTGTAACCCTTCTTTTGTAGAGCCTTCGGTTCCGGCTACTGCATCTTCCGAGGCAGATCGTGGCAAGGGCGTTGCGAGCTCGAGCCCTACTAGAGGAGTCGCCGAGATAGAGGATCACCCGCTGCAAGTAGTAGTACTGTTATTTTGAGAGTTCATGTACATACAAATGTTTTAACTCGCTAGAGCGAGTACTTTTGTACCTTGATACTATGTATATATATGGTACTTGTTTTCAGTTCTACCTGTTTATTTTCATAGCAGCTCTATACTACTGGTTGTAGTATTGTATATTTTATAGTTATAGCTACACTTCGTATACATGAAAATTTTTTTTGTATACGGCGGCCGGAAAACGTGTAATCCGGGGCATGACAGATTAAGTTGATATCAGAGCTTAGTATTAGGTCGTTTGGACCTAGAAAATCTAAGGTTGGCAAACCTTAGGAAGGCAAGACACGAGAGACGTGAATTACCGCGAAAGTCAATGATTAGTTGTTCTAACTCTTCCTAGAGTGGAGTGAGTGATTGGAGGAGTGCCTGTTTTGGCCTGCAAAATTATGTTGGCTGCAGACGACAAAATTTTGAGGAGAAACAGATGCCGCCTTCTGGACTTTCGTTGATTGGGTCGAGAGTGTTTGTTTGATCTGACCCCGTTCTGTTTCTTGCATTTATGTATCATCGCAGAGGCCGACCGTCTACACGGGAGCGTGCGTAGTTGACACAGGATCGTACCGCACCTCCCGAGATGCTTAAGCAGGTGGAGCAGAGTGGTCGGCAGGAGCAGAGTGCCCGACCGGAGGCGAGTGCACCCCCTGACTTGAGTGGGCAGTTGGTTGCCTTGAGAGAGGTGAAGAGGCGGCAGGGAGAGCTGTTGGAGAGGATGTGTGAGAAGTTAGCTCCGCCGCAGAGTACATCACCAGAGCAGCCAGTTCCACCCCCGACTACTTCAGCGGCAGCACCAGCTACAGTAGTGCCACCACCAGCGACCGTTCCTCCAGCACCAGTTGCGCCTGTTGGTGAGGCACCGCAGATAACTGAGGCTGAGCAGGAGT
Organism: Ananas comosus; assembly: GCF_001540865.1. Taxonomy (NCBI): domain Eukaryota; kingdom Viridiplantae; phylum Streptophyta; class Magnoliopsida; order Poales; family Bromeliaceae; genus Ananas; species Ananas comosus. The sequence goes on from NC_033636.1 coordinate 1,144,243, forward strand.
GGATGGTTGAGAGACTCTCCCGCTTTCATCGTTTCGATCCACCGACCGTTGATGGAAGATGCTCAGAGGCCTGGGTTGTCGAGGACTGGGTCAGCACGATGGATAAGTTATTTGAGGATCTTTTCATTCCTGAGCGGGAGCAAGTACATCTGGGAGTTCACTGCTTGACTGGGGATGCCCTTGCATGGTGGAGGAGGGTGAGACGAGATTATCGGTTTGTGACTTTATGCGATGTGACGAGTTCTGTGGAATGCTGTTTGAGATGTATTTTCCGAACAGTGTGAAACAGAAGCTCGAGGAGGACCTGAAGAGGATTCAGTAGGGAGATCGGCTGGTGCAGTTGGATTCGTGGATCATGCCCGTAGATCTGTTGGTGTTAGGGCAGCTGCAGGACTTCGACGTTGTGCTCGGTATGGATTGGTTGGCGCGGCACTATGCTACGATCGACTGTAGAGCGAGGATTGTGACGTTCCGCGAGCCAGGCCAGGAGGAGTTTAGTATCAAAGGTTGCAAGAGTACATTATTTGCCATATGGATATCTTCGGCGAGGGCTCGACAGCTGATGAGTAGAGGATGCACCGCTTTTCTGGCGACGGTGGTAGAGGTACCTACGGCGGCGCCGGGTCTCGAGGATATCCCTGTAGTCCGCGAGTTTCCGGATGTGTTTTTTTCGGAGTTGACGACGATGCCGTCGGAGAGGGAGATTGAGTTCGTGATTGATGTAGTTTTTGAAACTACACCGATCTCGAAGGTACCTTATAGGATGGCACCGGAAAAGCTGAGAGAGCTAAAGGCGCAGCTGCAGGATCTGATGGATAAGGGGTATGTGAGGCCCAGGTATCGCCTTGGGGAGCGCCGGTGTTATTTGTAAAGAAGAAGGATGGTTCGCTCAGGTTATGTGTGGATTATCAGGAGCTGAATAAAGTGACCATAAAAAACAAGTACCCTTTGCCGCATATTGATGATCTGTTCGATCAGTTGCAAGGATCTTGCGTCTTCTCGAAGATTTATCTCGAGTCAGGTTACCACCAGTTGAGGGTGAGGCCCGAGGATGTTCCCAAGACGGCTTTTCGGACTCTGTACGAGCATTATGAGTTCACAGTGATGCCTTTTGGATTGACGAATGCCCCTGCCGCATTCATGGATTTGATGAACAGAGTGTTCAAGCCGTTCTTGGATAGATTTGTGGTAGTTTTCATTGATGATATCTTGATTTACTCCCGGAGTGATGCTGAGCATAAGGAGCACTTGAGGACTGTGCTACATCTTCTGCGAGAGAAGAAGCTGTATGCCAAGTTAAAGAAGTGCGAGTTTTGATTGCGGGAGGTTGCTTTCTTGGGCCATGTGATTTCTGCAGGGGGAGTAGCAGTGGACTCGAAAAAGATTGATGCTATTCGGAATTGGCCCAGATCGACGACAGTGGCTGAGGTACGGAGTTTCCTAGAACCGGCAGGATATTACCGTCGGTTTGTAGAAGGCTTTGCGAAACTTTCCACACCCCTAACTCGATTAACTCGAAAGGGGATTAGATTCATCTGGAGTGAGGACTGTCAGAGGAGTTTTGATGAGTTGAGATTGAGGTTGATGTCGGCTCCTATCCTTGCCCTTCCGATGATGGGGGAAGGATTTGTGATCTATAGTGATGCATCGCATAGCGGGTTGGGCTGTGTGCTGATGCAGCATGGTAGGGTAATTGCTTATGCTTCACGGCAGTTAAAGGATTACGAGAAGAATTACCCTACGCATGACTTGGAGCTTGCCGCGGTAGTCTTTGCTTTGAAATTGTGGCGGCATTACTTGTACGGCAAGCACTGTGAGGTTTCAACCGATCATAAAAGTCTCAAGTATCTGTTCACCCAAAAGGAGTTGAACCTGAGGCAACGCCGGTGATTGGAGTTACTAAAGGACTATGATATTAGTATTCAGTATCATCCCGGCAAGGCGAATGTGGTGGCAGATGCGTTGAGCAGGAAGGTAGTGTAGAGTTTGAGTTTGACGATCACACAGCAGAGACCTTTACTCGAGAAGCTGCAGCGGCTGAGGCTCGAGGTTGTGTCCCCTGGGTCTACTGCGAGGCTTATGTCTATGGTCTTGTAACCCACTCTTTTGGATAGGATCCGAGAGAAACAAAATGGAGATCCGTACTTGTCAAGGATTCGAGAGCAGCTAGAGAAGGGACAGGCAGAGGGCTTTATAGTAGACAGTTCGGAAGTACTACGGTATAGGAACCGACTGTGTATGCCTGTGAATTTAGAGATTCGAGCGGATATTTTGAGACAGACTCATTATTCTCCTTATACGGTTCACCCTTGTGGAACCAAGATGTATAAGGATTTAAAGGCACAGTTCTGGTGGAACGGAATGAAGAAGGACTTTGGCAGATTTGTAACTCAGTGTCTGACTTGTCAACAGGTAAAGGCCGAGCATCAGGTACCTGCTGGCAAGCTTCAGAGTCTGTAAGTGCCCGAGTGGAAGTGGAAGCAGATCACGATGGACTTCGTCCTGGGATTGCCTAGAGCACAGGGTGGCTTCGATGTTATTTAGGTGATAGTGGACAGACTGACTAAGTCTGCTCACTTCCTACTAGTTCAGACCACCTGGTCCAGAGAGAGACTCGTGCAGCTATACCTGGATGAGATTGTCAGGCTGCATGGTGTGCCGAGATCGATTGTATCGGACAGGGACCCGAGGTTTGTTTCGCATTTCTGGAGGAGTCTTCAGACAGTCTTGGGTACATAGCTACATTTCAGCACGGCGTTTCACCCACAGACAGATGATCAGTCAGAGCGGACCAATAAGACTCTAGAGGACATGCTGAGGGCATGCGTCCTGGACTTTGGAGGAGGGTTGTATTGACATTTGAGACTGGCTAAGTTTGTGTACAACAACATCTATCAAGTGACCATCCAGATGGCTCCGTTTGAGGCGTTGTATGAACGCAGATGTCGATCCTCTTTGTTTTGGAGTGATGTGGGTGAGAGGAGGACACTAGGGCCTGAGATCTTGCTAGAGGCTGAGGAAAATGTGAGAGTAGTGCGACGACACCTTTTAACAGCCCAGAGCTACCAGAGGAGTTACGCCGATATCCGGAAATGAGACTTAGAGTTTCAGGTTGGAGATCATGTTTTCTCAAAGTCTCGTCGTTCAGAGGAATTCGTAGATTTGGAGTGCGTGGAAAGCTCAGTCCACGTTTTGTTGGCCTTTTTGAGATATTGGGGCGAGTTGGACCAGTTGCCTACAGGATTGCTCTACCTCCCCGACTGGTCGGTATATATGATGTCTTCCACGTCTCGGCATTGAGGAGATATGTTTTCGACACCTCTCATGTGATTGACTTCACTCCACTCAAGAGTGGCGAGGACTTGAGATACGAGGAGCAACCGTTGGGGATTCTTGCTCGGGAGACGAAAGAATTACGCAATCGGGTCATCCCATATGTAAAAGTGCAGTGGAGTAATCATGAGGAGCGGGAGGCGACTTGGGAGCCAGAGACGGTGATGAGAGAGTCCTACCCTTATCTTTTCGAGGCTCAGAGCTAATGTATGCTTAAGTTTCGAGGACAAAACTTTTTATAGTGGGGGAGGGTGTAGTAGCCCTGGAGTACAGCAGTTGAGGCTAGTCGGCAGCTCTAAAGAGTGCCGGGACAAGTCCGAGTCGCGTTGGCGCGAAGTAGATGCTAAACGGACTCATTGCGACGTGAGAGCAGGGTGTTAGCATTGTCCTCTGCAAAATGGCAGTTTTTTGCTTGTTGTACCTGTACAGATACGGCAGTGTACTGGTACACTTCGCCTGTTTCGGCGCAGCTGCTCTTGGGTTGCCATTTGTACCGGTACAACCTAACGTGTACCGGTACACCACGGTAGGTAGAGGGCTTTTTGGTCATTTCTTGCCTCGTTGTTTTCACCAACTCACCTCCCTCCTATATAGGATAGAGATGAACCGAGAGAGGAGTACTTTGCTCATCTCCTCCTCTCTCTCTATAGCTTGGTTCGTTTAAGTGGAGCTCGGGTAGAGTTGCCGTTGGAGCTCGGATCGATGCCGATGTCGCGCCGTAGAGCCGTTCGAGCATGCAAGCATCTTAGTTGCTATGCGAGGAGGCCGGGCGAGGGTGCAAGTCTGCCGTTTTCGACGTCGCGCCGGATTGGGATTAGCGTTGGAGGTAGGTTTAATCGTCGGTTTATTTTCTAAGTATATGGATATAATCGGCATGTGTTTGTTGTAGTGTTTTGCATATCGAATTTGCTCGATTCACGGATTTTGTACCTCGATCTTTAGAATCTGAATTAGAGCTTAGCTTGTGATTATATCTACTTGCACATGTTGGACTTAGATATGACTTAGGAGAAAACCTGCGATTTGAACCTGTCACATGTTAAACTACCTCATTTAGCTTTAGGAGCCGTTGTTAGTTTGTATCTCGGCAGTTTCAGCGTGGCGGATACCCCAGGTAGTTTAGATAGCTGTTACGCTCATGCTGGGATGCCAAGCCTATTTTTACAGTAGCTTTCAGACTGTTCCGGACTGTTGGATGCCGTCGGGATTGACGGTGGACCCGGATCGCCGTTTTGGCGTCAAATTGTGCCGAGAGTACGTGACTTGTTGGTTGTTAGACCAGTTGGACCCTATTACTTGACTTTAGCCTGTGAGAGTCTGATTGAGCTCGACAGAGACACGCTTGCATACTCGGTTGGGTCGCGCCCGCGAGTGCCACTCCGAAGTAAGGCTTAGTACTTTTGCGTTGATATCACTGATTATACTTGCTATCCATGGACTGCTTAGCGTGGAGGTAGTTTTGGCTTAGACAGGCGGGACGGGTGTGTTCACAGTCCCAGGGACGGGTATGCTTACAGTTCCAGTGAGATTGGGTCAGGATGGACATATACTATAGTTGGTTAGAGTAGTGCATGATAGTGTAGTAGCAATTAGCTGTAGATCTTTTCCAGCTTTACTTACTATCCTTGCTTCCTTCTATAGACTTAGTGGGTGGACCGATGATTTTGAGGACGGTACCCACTGAGGACTACTTGTTTTACAGTAGTTTTCACGCCCAGTTGTTACCCTTCTTTTGCAGAGCCTTCGGTTTCGGCTGCTGCATCTTCCGAGGCAGATCGTGGCAAGGGCGTTGCGAGCTAGAGCCCTACCCGACGAGTCGCCGAGATAGAGGATCACCCGCTGCAGGTAGTGGTACTTTTATTTTGAGAGTTCATGTACATACAAATATTTTAACTCGCTAGAACGAGTACTTTTGTACCTTAATACTATGTATGTATATGGAACTTGTTTTCAGTTCTACCTGTTTATTTTCATAGCAGCTCTATACAGCTGGTTATAGTATTGTATATTTTATAGTTACAGCTATGCTTCGAATACAGAAAAAATTTCTTTGTATACGGCAGATTTGTCGGCGTGCCCGAGAAACGTGTAATCCGGGGGGGTGACAGATTAAGTTGGTATCAGAGCTTAGTATTAGGTCATTGGGACTTAGGAAACCTAAGTTTGGCAAATCTTAGCAAGGTAAGACGCGAGAGGCGTGAATTACCGCGAAAGTCAATGATTAGTTGTTCTAACTCTTCCTAGAGTGGAGTGAGTGATTGGAGGAATGGTTGTTTTGGTCTACAAAATTATGTTGGCTGCAGATGATAAAATTGAGTCATATTTGAAATGACGGAAGACCAGATTGGGCAGAATTTCAATCGAGACCCATGAGCTATGTCTGTATATATACTTTACGTGAATTGATTGTATATTTTTAATAGCAGTGTTAGAAATTAATGTTAACACCAAGAATCGTATGCAACAAACGGAATACAAATTTTTTTATAGAAAAGTAATTGAGACATCAGCTAAAATAAATATTGTCTAACTGTGTGAACTAAACTTGTCTCAAGTATAGTTGCTTCATATTTTCTATAACGTTCATTTCATAATAAAAATAAATAAGCAGGTAGCATGCTAATTAACTTTCTCCTAAAAAATTTAAACATAAAAAGTATGAAATGAATGTTTTTTGCATTTTGAGCAAGATATGCATGCTTCATCCGTACATTTATTATATATACACACATGTCGTGTAAATATTTTTATTGTTTTCGTTGTTAGAGAAACAAGTGCTAACATTTTTCCTTTTTTTTCGTTACAATTGAGATATTGGAGGAAAGCAAATTAGAATTATCTAAGGTAAATTTTTTAGTATAAAGAAACATATTATGATAGTAATTCATTTTGAAATTAATTATATATATTAATATTGAGATAAACTAACAAAGAGACATCAATATTGAGTTAGAGGCATAGGCAAAAGTGCATTGCTAATGCTTCGCCCACTTGAGAATGAATTAATTCAACTAAATAGATTGTAGAGAGATATGTGTTATCCCTTTTGGCTTTTTCCGATCTCTAAATTACATAGAAACCTTCCAAAAATTGTCAATAAAAAAAATGTCAGTCAAATTTAGTAAAATTATCAAATTACTTATCTTACTAATTTTCCATTCAAATATAACTTAAATATTTGTTACTCCTCCTACCCTTTTAATTATTATATTATATATTATGACCAATTAAATAAGCATTTATTATTAGTACTTTTGTAGTTTAGTTTAGTTACTATAATGCAGCTTTATTTGCGAATTTAGTACATCTAGCGTATTTTTATTTTTATTTTTATTTTTTAATTACGGATAGAAAAATAAGATACTTTTTGGTAGGTTTATTTCTACATTGAAGTCCATAAGGGGAAGAAGCGTTGGGTGTGGGGGATTCGTACGGTATCGACGTGTCCGCGATCAAGGAGGAGCTCGACATCGACAATAGCGGTGAAAGTGACGCAGAGAATGGAAATCACCTCTCCGATCTCGACAGTGCAATTAAGGTACGTATGGAGTAGTAACTAAAAAAAAAAACGATTTGTAGCGACATTTATTTTAGAAATATTTAATACAAGCGCTGGTAAAAATATAATTTAGCAACAGTTTTAACTAATTATTATAATAGTTCTCAACCGTCGGCATAGTAGTATAATAATTGAGAGATTTTTTTTAAAAAAAAAATTCTAAGTGACTGAAGTTCTATGGTGTAGTGGTTAGCACTTTGGACTTTGAATCCAGCGACCTGGGTTCGACTAAGGCCCGTTTGTTTTGATGTGAGTGGAGTGATGGAACTCAAGTTCCATCACTTCTGTTTTTTGTTTTGGTGTAAGTGAAAAATATAATGTAACTCAAGTTACGTTAGAGCTGCACTTCACCTACTCTCGACTTCCTCCTCTAAAGTGCCGAACTCGACTTCCACCACACTCAACCTCCTCTAAAAAATTAATTAAACAGTAAAACCTAAACTCTACTTCCTTTATAATGGATTAGAATTATCTTATTTATAATAAATTAGGATTACTTTTAAATAATAATAAAAAATTTAATCATATAATAGGTTAAATTTTATAGTAGTAAATTTACTACTATATTTAGGAGATAATAGGATCCACTTACTTACATCAAAACAAACAACGAAACTCAAAAAACTAATTTTACCAACACCAAGTTACATCAAAACAAACAGAAGAAGTAATTGAATTTAACTTTCAGACTGTATAAGTTACATCAAAACAAACAACAAGAAAATAATCACACTTCAGGAAAACTCAAACACCACTACACTTGACTTACGTTGGATCTACAGATTCATCAATCCAAACGCCCCCTAATATGAACTCCATAAAGATGGTTTATATTAATTAATATTTTGAAGTTAAAAATTTAAACCAATGTAATTTACAGAATCTAAAATTCTATATATAAAAAAGTCTTAATTTTGTTTTTCGAAGAAATGCTATTTATACGATCCTGTAATATATAGATGAGTTAATGTTAAAGAGTTGGTCGTTAAAAGATGAACTTTTAAGATTAAAATCAATTTCTGATTGTAGAGTTAGTACTAGGTTTTTTTGAGAAAAAACTGTATCCCAACAAAAACCCTAAAGCCAGCTTCCCTCTCGGGGGAAACAATAAAAAATTAATAAAAAAGCACCCCTGTGCGATCAAAAATTCAAAACTCTCTTCCCCACGCGTGCTCCTCACTCGCGATCAAAGCACGCGCACCCCGGCCCGCGGATCCCCACTCTCTGTGCGATCAAACCCTCCCCCTCTCCCCGATACCAATCTCCCTCAACATTCTCTCCCTCTCCGACACCAGTCTCCCTCTCCGACACTGCACTAGTAATGGCTTGTAGAGTTCGATGTTTAGCTTCATATCAGTATTTTTGATGCAATTTTTACTTGATTTTCTCTGTTTTTATGTTTATTAGGTTTCTAATTGCTCTGATTTGGTATTATTTGCTAGGATTTGGTATTACTCGCCTCAATACCAACTCAGAGAGAGATCGTTTGTCTTGCTTGGATTTGGGGTTTCAATTGCTCAGTGGTGGAGGTAAGCTCTCTTTGTGTGATCTGGGGCCATCGAATTTGTTTTTTTAGCACTCGATTTTTAGCACTTGATCAGGAGCTCGGAGGAGATAAATTCGACGAGATAATTGATTAATCTTCTATCTCCTCCTGTTGATTTGTAATTGCTCAGTTGCTTTGCTCTCATTTTTTGATGCAATTTTTACTTGATTTTCTCTGTTTTTATGTTTATTAGGTTTCTAATTGCTCTGATTTGGTATTATTTGCTAGGATTTGGTATTACTCGCCTCAATACCAACTCAGAGAGAGATCGTTTGTGTCTTGCTTGGATTTGGGGTTTCAATTGCTCAGTGGTGGAGGTAAGCTCTCTTTGTGTGATCTGGGGCCATCGAATTTGTTTTTTTAGCACTCGATTTTTAGCACTTGATCAGGAGCTCGGAGGAGATAAATTCGACGAGATAATTGATTAATCTTCTATCTCCTCCTGTTGATTTGTAATTGCTCAGTTGCTTTGCTCTCATGGATGATATCGAGCTCTATGTTTGCGATTTGATTAATCTGGAACTAGAATTTGAGGTGAAAGACCTAGAGATCTTATTTGAACCATAGAAACATGCAAATTTGAAATCATATACTATATGTTGTTTGACTTTATGCAAAAAATTTGTTTGACTTCTATAAGTGCCAAATTGAAGGGGTGCCGGTGAAATGATCGACAGGAAAGACATAACCATTAGCTTTGAGGCCCAAAAAGATAGGAACCAGGTCAAGGAAATAGAACAAACTCTTCATTCTTTAAATCTTTAAATATTTTAAGCTGTTTGGCAAAATTGAACCGTACTTCTTCTGCCATTTGTACCCAAATAATCCCAAAGAATAGAAGTTTTACTGTATAAACACTTTCGATAGTTTTTCTGGCCCAAAAAGCAAAACCAAACTAAACTGCACAATGTGATACTTTCTCAATGTTCTACAAATGCATTTTTTTTGTTTGCCAGAAAATCTTCAAACTAATCATACGTAATCAGACATAAGATCATTACATTATAAATTAGGTTTTGTAATTCGTATATACTTACAAGTTGCAAGAAGCATGTCATCATGCACACGAATTGCCCCCGAGACCACCACTCCGAGGCCAAATCCCGGAAAAATGATTGTTACTATTTAAAGATTTACACTATTTTGTAGTTAGAGCTCTTCCTGACGAGTTACAGAGCTAGAGGAGTACCTCCTACAGGTAGTGTTAGTTTTTGGTTCTTATACATATTGATGTTAGTACCTTCCTGTAGCAAGTATTTTTGTATCAGAATACTATACATATATAGTGAACCTCTGTTATTATATATGTATGTCTTTTTAGTAGCTCTATACTACTGGTTGTAGTATTGTATGATTACAGGTACAGGTATAGCTATCATTTCGTATACAAGGAAAATTTCTATGTATACGGCGGGTCTGTTAGCGTGCCCGGAAAAATGGGTAATCCGGAGCTTGACATATATAATGTAAAATATCTTGGCTTTTTAATGAATACATACAAACTTTTTGTAAATAATATAAATAAATTATGTATGATAGAAAATTTTTTATCTTAAAATATATGAAACTATTAATAAAAATTTTATTAAAATTCATTTGTTTTTGAAATATAATGATATTTTAGTAAATTAACTATTTATATATACTACATATATGATTATATTAATAAAATTTTATTTTATTAGCAGTGTCCATAGCGATATTATGTAACAGTATTCACGGCAATAAGTTATTAGGAAAAAAATGACTAAATTATAGAAAACTTTTAGTTAATATCCTCTTTTTCACTTTCCACTTCTATCATTCAAAAACCTACACTTTACCCTTTTAAAAAATAAAATTATTCATAGAGGGTAATGCTGTGGCAAAATGATCAAATTATCCGTCATCTTCTTCGGGGTGGGTGTGAACGGAGAGGTGGGCGAGGGCGAGGCGGTGGAGGCGGGCAAGGGCGTGTGTGTAGGCATGGACAGAGCGGTGGGCGAAGGCGAGGCGAAGGAGGGCAAGGCAGCACGGCCGAGGATGAGGAAGAAGGATTTTAGGAATATTTTGGGTATAAAAAATAGGATATAAACGAAATTCTAGCAGAATATTGACGACGAGGGTCAAAGTAAATATTTTTTATTTTCTAAATAATAAAGTGTGAATTTTTAAATGACAGGTGCCCAAATAAAAAAGCAGGTATTGACGGGAGTTTTCTCGTATTTAGCCTTAAAAAAAAAGAAAAAAAAAAGAAGTAAACACCGACCCCGCGAATACTCACCACGGAAAACAGTCCCCAAAACCCTAGCAGAGAACTCCGGTGCCCACTTCTTCTCCTCTCTCCTCTCTCCTCTCTCCTCTCTTCGAGCTCTGAGAAAGAGAAAGAGAAAAATGGAGTACGTGAATCCGCTAACCGGGTTCCGCATCGACGGGCGCCGTCCCAACGAAGTACGCTATTCAATCCCTTCCTCCCCTATCTCTCTCTCTTTCTCAAATTTTTCTACTTGAATTAATCTTGGCTACATTTGTTCCAATTCCGGTTCCAGCTGAGGCAGATTAAAGGTGAACTCGGCGTCGTCGCAAACGCCGACGGGTAGTTTCTTCTTCGTTCTCAAAGCTATATCCCTTGTTTAAGCTATATTTGGATTTGGAATGGGCACAATTGGACGAACATCTTATTTGGTGTATCTCTTTCATTTACTCAAGAAACACTACAACCGTGTTCGGACATTAAAACGTTCCGGCTAAGAATTTTTAAGTATGATTGTAAGAAAGGAGTTTGATATTTACTCGCAGGGTCTCAATATTCATGATTTGATGTGATAACATATTTCACCTACGAGCTGATTTATCATATCTGGAAAATCACTCCGAATATATTACTCATTTACCAAATAATGCAAGTTTTTCAAGTAAATTAAGAAGATATACCGAATAAGATATTCATACATCCAAACAGGACCGTAATATTTGGTAGAATGATATACCATATTCGGCTATCAAGTCACAATTATCAAGAATAAGATAGATCGGAACCATTCGAGAAGCATGAAAAAATAAAATCTTTGTACGAGCAAGTTATCACCGGAAACTTATCCCGACAACCAGTGAGGGCCTAAAGTTTTAATTTTACTATCTAATCTTTTATTCCTGTTGATTTCCACAAAATTTCCAAAAAATTTCATAAGAATTTTATGGTTTCTTCTTCACAGGTTCTAGAATACTTCATTAAATAGTAGAATTTTGTTAGGTTACAAAATATCTTGTCAAAAAGGTTAATATATAGGTAAATGTTTTCCCAGGGAATAGTTACGAAACATATGGACCCGTTTCAAAATGCAACGTAGTTCAGTAAGGTCCATATGTTTTTACTTTCTTCGCATCTCTTGTCTTCACTGGACTTGTGAAAATGCAAGTTTTGATTTTAAATTTGGGTTCGACTGAGTGCAGCTCTGCTCTTTTTGAGATGGGAAATACGAGGGTCATTGTTGCTGTGTATGGACCTCGGGAGGTTAGAGTTCAAATTCCCTTCTTTGTTGTAAATTTCTTGTACGTTCAAAGTTATTGAATATACTTCTCGAATGCTTCATTTCAATGTGTACTTTCATTCTCTATTTCTTGTTTTTCATTTTTTTAAAATATATTGTCCGCAGAGAATTGGTTCTTTTCATTTATATAATTGAACTCTAATGATCTGAAGCTTTTCATATAGTATCCAAATGAAAGAAATAGTAGCTGAGTCTGCTTCTGGAATCATTGACTAATTAGCAGGTCTTTATGCATTTTAGGTTCAAAATAAGAGCCAACAGAATAACAATCAAGCGCTGGTAATGTGGTCTCTTACCTTTTCTTTTCCATTTAGTCCTTTTTTATGGTATGTTGGTATATTTTTTTTGTATGGAAAACGTATATAGGTAAGGTGCGAGTATAGCATGGCAAATTTTAGTACTGGAGATCGAACAAGGAGACAAAAGGGTGACAGGTGCATTTCTTTTAACAAGTTCAATGCAATATTGTATTTACCAAACATTCAACTTTTTCTATGTCTGAGGAGTTTCGGTGTGCTAAGGTTGTGACAAAGAAATAATCTGGCCTAATTTCTGGACTAGAATTGTAGTTCTACAAGTAAACATTTGATTGCATTATCGGTAGAGTGTCTATATGGAGAAAGCTAATAGTGATCTTGAAATATCCCAAATTTTTAGTGGGGAGGATGTGAAAGATCTAGCTAGGCGCAAAGAGCACAGTAGAGTCTTTAGGCATGCATTTTCTTATATTCACAAAATGGATGACTGTGAGAACTCTTAGGTCTTGACTAATATCAATAAAGGCACTCTTAGATTGATTTGTAAAATATTCATTCACACTCGACCCCCTACCCTGGTCATTACTTTGACGCCTGGTATGTTATGCACTTCCATGTTTTCCATTCTCTGAAAAGCGAACGGGACTCCTGGATCACTATGGCCGACTTTCGTCTCTGTTCGACCAGTCGGTCTCACAGTCAGGCAGGCTTATACCATTACGCTCACGAGCAGACCCGTTGCACCTACATCGGCGGGTAGGCACTCTCGGCCGGCAAAGAAAGGGGCCGATTGGGGCCTTGGCTATACGTTCTTCTTTCGAAGCGTTTTTCCAATAGAGCGAGGGCATCCTTCTGGGGTGGGGCGTTTACTTGAAAATGACAGGACTTGAAGACCATACACTGGTTCTTTTTTTCCTTTCAAGACTATCGGGCATAGGCGATCTTTGGGCATTGGCACTGGCAAGCTAGAAAACTCAACTTATTCTTATTGGTCATCACTTGATCTACCACCTTCACTGCCTTCCGACTGTCACTATCCCTTTTGCAAGGGAAAGTGATCTCTCTGGCCGGATCGAAAGAGAAAGAGTGTCCTTTCTCTTCTATGTTACTAGATACATCTTTTACTGCACACAAAAAAGAGTACTAGGAAACTCTGCTAGATCCCGTTCGACTGAAATTGTGACATGGGTTGCCCAATGACTGCCCTGAATTTCATTAAGTTGTTGAATTTCTTTAACTCTTCTAGTAAAAATTTCTTTAAAATTCATCTTAGCTTACTAAAGACAATATGATCTGTTTTACAGATTGGATAAAATTTACAATAATTTTTTTCCAATTAAATCCCATAAGATTCAATTATAGTTGACCTGTGCCATCTTAGATTAAATTTGGATATAAATGACATTTGCTTCCTAAGTGACTCAAAGTTATATTATTCCTTTAGTCTTTTATGTTCCATTTTGATTCATCTGCAAAGTCTTCAGTGTGTCGAAGCTCAAGCCCTACAAACTGAAAAAGTTATAGAAGCTCCCTAATCCCTATTGAACTTGAAGATGAGTCACCTGTGCTTGCTCAAGCTCTAGCGAGGCAAATTATCACTAAAATAATGGAGGAGCAGAGATTGAAATTTCGATCGGCTAGAGTAAGAAACTGGAAGTCAGGTGAACTATGATCAGCATAGAGCTTGAAGAATTATCCCAACCTCGTAACTTGAAGGTGAGATGTGTCTGTAGGGAACTGATCACTGTTTGTGGGCTGACTATTCTATTGGACGATACAGGCAATCAACTTATTAAGTTTACTATTCCAACCAGCTGAGCTGCAGCCCATTGAACCACGGACCTGTCAATATAACTGTATTTAGCCAATGTGATTATGTTGCCTTTCCTCATCAGCAACTCTATGGTAGTTTAGGATCCTTGTTTGGGGATGATTAATTCTGTAATGAAGTAGCAGAATAAACACTCGTTGTTCTTTTCCTTGGGTAGCCAGGCTTATTTCTTTTCTGAGAATGGGTCTTGAAGATTATTTTATTAGTTGGAGATTCTTTTCTCTTCTAAGGGGGCTTTGTGATACTAAAATCCAGCTGTTCTATGGAATCGTTACTGATTGTGGAGTTGGATGAACAAACTAATCAAACAGTTAACTTGTGACTGGGTTGTATTGCTGTTATGTAGTTTATTTAATTTGGAGTAGCAGATTATTGAAGCAGTAAGGCAAAGCAAGTGCTTGTATTGAAATATAATTATGCTCTATTTCTGTTGTAACTTCATTTTTGATGCAGCTCTTTGCATTAAAAGATGTAATTAGTTATCGCTTATTTTGAATGATATATACGGCAGGCGATCTACAGAAATATCTTTAGTTATTCGCCAAACAATGGAGGCATCCATACTAACTCATCTAATGCCAAGATCCCAAGTAAATCTTCTTGAATACCTTAAATCATGTTTTATTCTATGAATTACTTATTTTGTTCAGATTTCATATGCTTTCTTATGCAGATTGATATATTTGTTCAAGTTCTTCAAGCTGATGGTGGTAAGCAAATACTCGTATTGCAAGCTAGTTTTCGTTGTCATTCATCTTAATATGTATACCAATATTCCCCACTGTACACCTTGTTCCATACTCATGCAATTGATTGAAATTTCAGTTCATTTTTCTCTCATGAGTTTTGCCTATCACGATGATAATTTGATCATAATCAAGCATATAACAGGAACGAGATCAGCGTGCATCAATGCCGCAACATTGGCTCTTGCAGATGCTGGGATTCCGATGCGTGATATTGTTACATCTTGTACTGCTGGATATCTTTGTTCCACGCCTTTGCTTGGTGTGAATTCTACTTTTTCTACTTCTATTTAAATTTATATTAAAAGAAAACTCAAAACTTGCTGACCTTTTGGACAGATTTAAATTATGTGGAAGATAGTGCCGGAGGTCCAGATGTCACTGTGGGGATACTATCTAAGATGGACAAAGTGACTCTTCTTCAGGTCTGTATGCATATGAATAAAACTTCCGTTTGTCATCTTTGCTGCTTATTTACTGCTAGAGTTGTCATGTGGTTGCTTATTTTCTAGGTATAGAATCTATTTGCTTTATAACAACTAATATCTGGAATTCTGATACTTTGCTCTTTTGGTCTCACTTAATTCGTAGAACAGGTTGCTCTAGTTATTTTATGCACAATATCCTACGTTGCCATCTATATTTTGAATTAGATGACTTTTTACTGGAAGGAAATTGTTGTCTTCCTTATGGTGTCACTACATGTTACCATAGTTACGGAAATAGTGAAGAATGATGCATATTTCGTTTTTGCTAGATTATATCTTGTGATGTCGAAGTTATTATGCAAGTAAATCCTCCTCAGTTGTTCTATTGACTTCATGGCTAATACCCCTCTGTTTTCATGCAAAACACTCTTCTTGCGGTTGAGTGGTTGATCTTAAGAGTAATGGGATATGCATCCTATATAAAAAATTATGGTGATTGGGAGGATGTGTTTCCCAACAAGAAGTAAATAATGTTATTCAGGCCATAAGCATAATGTGGATAATATGGCATGGTATGTAAATACATGGAAAATGTTGAAAAGTCATATAGGATAAGGGAAATTATCATATGATATTTGTTGCTTCTTCGCTAGAGCAACTGGCGCTCTAGCTTACCATTACGAGTAACTAAGAAGGCACCTCAATCTTATTCCTAAAGAAGGTGGCTTTTGCCTTATCAGCAAAACAAAATGTAGAAAGTATGCATAAAGAAAAATTAATATTTCATGATGCAAACTAAGCCAATAGGCATCTGTAAGTCATGGAAGTTATCAGTAGAATGTTTGACTACAAAATATAGGCATCTTTTAAAATTGTAAATCTTTGATTCAAAAAGTAGCTATATATTTTATATTGTAATAATTATTATCCATTGGTAAATTTTTGTTTAAATTTGGTCCAAAAGTAAAACTTTGTTATTGTTTACTTGATATACCTCCAAAAGGAAAAGCCTATCCCTCCAACCTAGAAAAATAAAAGAAACAAAGTTCCTTTTTTATCTTGTTCGGTCTATAAAGAACTTGGTTTCATTGTTATCACTTTTGGTCATGTATTTTTTAAACTACCTCCGCTTTATCCCAATAAACTATCAAAGCATTTATAGTGATTTATGCATCAGCATATCTATATGAGTATCAGGGTGTGTAAATTTGTCATATTGAAGCATTTATGTAATATTATACAGGGAGCCCTCTCACTGAAAGATTTTAGTGTATTTGGTTAATTGATGAATTGTGCCGAAAATTGTCTGTGTTAGATTTATATAGATGCTCTCCAGGTTTAAAGAATTTTGTGATCTTCACAAGTTGAGCTAAAACTGTGACAATAAGACTAATTCTCGTTGTTGTACAAGACCTTCAGGTGTGTTACAAGCCCTTCCTTATGGTTGAATCCACCTTAAGGGAATTTGCTGTTAATTTGTGCGGTCCGAGTTCTTAAACTCCTTATCCAACTCCGTTTGATCTCTTAATTTCTCTGTCCTGAAAATCAGTACAGTATTGCAAATCATGTGTGAATAGGATCAAGGATTGTTGTGCCATGGCACGATAGTGTCCCAAGGCATTTGGTGCGCACGAACCATGCTGGCACATGGCATGCAGCTGCATGTTGCTGGCATGTAGGCCCTTGACTGGCACACTTTTGGGACAGCTTTTTAGTTGTACTCAAACGTGATTAAGGTGCTATGCATTGCAAGTATTGTTTGAATCATTTTGAAGAGCGAATTCTTACGTGTCATGAGTTGGAACATAGAGCTTATTTTCTTCTATTTCAAAATTTAAAAATAATTTGTGAAAAAATGGGGTATATTTCTTAGAAGTTAATTTTTCTTCTCAGTATCAAAGGGATGTTTCAGATGACATAGATCCTCCACATATATCTATCAGGAAAACACTAAGCCCTGCTTGGGAACTCTGGAGTTTTATTCAGAGTTTCCCCCCCCCCCAATAGTGTTACACTTGCTCAAAACAACATTACCTTATTTGAAAAGACTTGGTATTTCAGGTGTTTGGATCACTTCAAGTTACTCTTGATTTTATAAAAGAATACCTTAATTCTAGACAGGGAGATGAATGGCTAAGGTGTTTTACTCTCACTTCACTCCAAAATTTCATAGGTTTGAGCTCTTTTTTATTTTACCACAGAATTACGTAGGAATGGGAATTTTTGTTGTCTTTTGTGATACTACAAAACCCATCCATACAGCTCTTTTGGGGGAAAAAAATACGGCACTAGTCCAAGTACCCTAGTTTTAACAAACATCCCACTTTACAAGGTCCCCAAACAGGGTCTAAACCTAGTAGATTTCAGTTTTTTCTAAATGTGAAAATTCCTGGCTTGTTAGTGTTTCCTTGAAATGGAGGCTGCACCTGTGGCAGTATGCCGCTAGTCTAGACGGTATTTTACTTGTTTGCATAAACCAGTACCATTAGCACGTGTCACTGATGAGAGGAATATTGGGAGGCGACAATGATGATAATGTTAATTAAGGGTCTGATTACAGCTCTTTCTGTTTATTTCTTTCTTTGGGCTATTGACTTAAAAAGCCATTTGGGAAATTAAGAAATATATTTAATCATATGAAAAAACAATGATGTTTTTGCAAGACTCTTAGCTTGTTGATTATTTAACAATGCAATCATTGGAAATGAAGAGGTGTTGCATGCAGATATCTGATTGTTTAATCTAATATATTATTACATATTTTTCTTTTGGATAATCTGAGTGAGTATATGCTATTTGTTATGTTAGATCTAATTTTAATCATGTACTACAGGAGATTAGCAACCTTCCATCTGGTTTAGCCTTCATATTTTGGCATTTGAAGTTTCCTGGTTTCCTCTCTTTCTTCAGTCTGATAATCATGCTTTTGACCTCAGATGGATGCAAAATTACCAATGGATATTTTTGAGAATGTTATGCAACTTGCAATTGAAGGATGCAAAGCAATAGCTAATTACATTCGAGAAGTAAGAACTGTTTCATTTGGCTACATTATCACATTCGTTCATCTTTGCTTTTCTTCTAAATTCTATTTCTTCAACTTTGTGATTTTCATTTTTTTTCTTGGTTATTTCATAAGCTTCTCTGGGCTATTTGCATGATACATATCATTGATGCAAGTCACTTTTTTCCTTTTTTCCTTTCCATTTGCTTGGCTTTGGTGTTTTATGCTAACATATAGATTTTGTGCAGACTTCTTTTCTCATTAAGTCATTATTTAGATCTCTTTCTTCGTGTTTTTGACTTGGTTCTGTAATTTGCGGTTGCTATTGTGTACAGGTTCTATTAGAGAACACAAAACAGTTGGAATCTCGTCGTGGTGGATAGCTGGTAAAGGTGTTCAGCAATTTTCTTATACCAATACACTGAACTTTTGCTGTTTCTTTATTTTTGGGTCAACTTCAATTTACTTCAATTTCCCTCCTGTTGTTTAAAAAGTTGCACTTAATTATCACATGACTTTATTTTTGTTTCAGTTTCTGGATCTATAGTTAAACAGGGTAGCAAAGTAATATTTTTTTGAAAACCACAGGGCTGTGAAGTGCTGATTATTGGATGATAAAATGCTATATTGTACCATCTTATTGTTTGCAAAATGTATCACTTTGCCATCCTATTTAATGCTAGGTCTCTTGATGGTGAAACGAAAATAAAACCATAGGGTAGTTAATTGCAACTTTTTGAACCATAACGTTACAAAGTAAAAATGCTCTAACCACAGTGGTGAAATTGAAGTTTTGCCTTATCTTTCCCTCTAACATCATGGATATATAGCCGTAGTAATGAAAACTGTTGCTTGAAAGCAGGATTTTCATGTCATAGATCTGACAATTAAAGCTGTTTCATTTTTCCTGTATAAACAGTAAGATCAACAACCTTTCCGAAACCAACCTGTTTTTATCATATACTTTTTGTCTTGCTTAAAATGCCTTCGAAGTTCAAACATTTTAAAATGATCAAGGTGACTATTGAAATTATCATAGTAAACTTATTTTGATTTTTGACAACATTTTCCTATTGTGAAATTATGTTTCATGTACTTTTAATAAAGAAATAGAGCTGACTTCATATTGCCATCACCCAATCTATAATATAGATGATGTATAATAAATCATTAGAGATGAAGTGCAATAAATTATAAGAGAGTCATAAATCACTACACTTGGATCCTACATGTAAGTTTCAGTATATGGTTTCAGACAAGTCCACTACAATCACATAGAATTTTGGTTTATAAAAACGAGAAAAGGGCAACAATGCAGGACAAGACAAGCCCATGTCTTTCAGTTTGGACTTTGGACTAGTTTCGGTCCTATTTTATGATCGGTACCACCAAAACCAAAAGTTCGGCCTGGTTTGGTACTGTTGCCTTTTAGAAACAGTTAAAAGTTCCGTGTGATTGGCAAAAAACAATACAAAGACATAGTAGTAACATTTTTGCTTGCAACTTTCTATTAATTTGCAAGGGCCATTACAAGTTAACCAACAATAACGAAAATAGAACAATCCATATGCAAACACATTGAATCACATAAAATTTGTGTTTAAAGAAACAAAGGAAACAATAGTGATACCAAATGAGGCCTTCGGTTTCGGTTCGGACCATGCTTGCGACCAAATCTAGTCCATCGCTACTTAGTTTCTGGTCTTCTCTTTCCATAATATGATTTACATTTCATCAGCATGCTGACTCTGTGCAAATAGCATACTCGCTGACCTCCCCGCACAGCTTTGTTGGATAGCATTGAGGATGTTGCGAGTATTTTGGTGCTTATCAGGTCATCGAATCCGAATAATTAGTTTGTGTGCCATCATTTTATGATTTCCTTAAATATGTTATGCTACTCGTTTATCCTTATTTATTTTCTCATTTTTCTTATAATGCCGGCTCTTGAATTGTGTGATTGGATTTGTTAAGTATGCCTACATGATCTCTAGTAACTTCTAAATGATCTAGTTAACATCACGGATTGGAGGTGAGCATTTGAGACCATTTACAGCTCACGACCTGAATGAATTCTGAAAGGGTTCCAAGATTCGACTGTTCGAGAATGACTTCTCTCTCTGGAAAGCTAGTTCTTCGCGAAGTCTCCTTCTGTCAATTTGGTGGCTTGAAAGCAGCAGCGGATGAAAGGGATGTTAATGTTATAGTTGGTCCCTGTTTTATCTTTCTTTTTTTACCCCCTTGATTCCAAGTTCCTGTAACATTTTTTTAATGTTATCCGTTTTGTTAGTCTTTTGGCCTATTACTTTGTTGTTGTTGTTTTTTTCACATTTAAAGACAACATCTTTGTGTCTCAGATCCTCTGAAACTGAGAAATTGTATTTAACCTTTGTAATTTGAATTTTATGCTGTTGAGTAACTGCAAAGTTGGTTTCTTCTCCTTTGTGTACATTCTTACTAACCTGCTCTGAGATGCCCATTATTATTATTATTACTAGTATAAAACCCGTGTTTCGTTGCGAATAAATAAAATTTTAATTAATTAATATATAATTATTTAAAATTTAAAATTTAAAATGTAAAATGTATTTTAAAAAATTAAAAATATAATACATTTGAAAAAATTCTTAGCTTCTCAATATCAAAAAAGTTGTAAATTCAAAACCTAAAACCCAAAACGTTACTCTTTTGTTCATGAAAATCAACTTCAAAATTATATGAGATCAAAACTAAGGAATGGAGATAGAAGCAGTGCTTTTGAAGCTTTGATTGTCTCTTGAAAAGGTAAAAAAAATATTTTTTTAATATATTATTTTTTGGGAAGGTGAAAAATCAAAGAGATTTTTTGATGGGAGAGAGGAAAAGGTGCAAAGAGACAAATTTTCTCTTGAAAGGGTGAAAAAATTTATTTTTTTAATAAATTATTTTTTGATAAGGTGAAAAGGTAAATCAAGTTCTGGTTTCCTCTCTCTTAATCCCAAAGCAACCACGTAATTGTGGGTTGCGACCTCAAGCTGAGTGGCAACGTCGGCGGGTACGGTAGCGGCAACGCCGACGTGGTCGACACGGCGGCAGCGGCGTCGGCAAGGAACAAAGTAGCGGCAGTTATGGGTGGCGGCGACTTCGGACGGCGTTTGGACAGCATCGGTGAGTACGGCGGCGGCACCTTGAGTTGATCGACGACGTCGATAGTGGATGCGGAGGCAACGACGGCAACGGCTTTGGGCGGCGTCACTGTTAAAAAATTGCGTACGGTAAAAACGCAGCGGAAAAAGAATCAAATAAATTTGATTTTTGAAAACTCTTGAGATCCAATCTCAAAAACCACGCAATTAGGATCCCTCATGTTCTTTAAGATTAAAGGAGAAAAGAAAGATCGAATCTTTACCTTTTTCCCGAATAAATCTTCACCTCAATTTGATGATCGTGGAATTGGATTCTTTGAAGCCGCACATGCGTCCGGCCTCTATAGGTATCCACACGAGGTTCTTGATTTGATCGATTTCCTCACCGGAGTGCTAGCTCCCTTGCAAAGGATATCTTTTGCTAGAAGATGGAATAGAGAGGAGAGGAAAGATGACGGCTAGGGTTTTCTAAAAACTCCCGTATATTATATAGAGGAATATAATCCTTTTTCTAATAATATAATGACAATTAAGGATAAGTACAAATCTAGATTTAATTTTATCCTTTTCTTAATTAGTTAGATCGATCAAATCCTAATTTGATTCGACTTGAACTTTATATTAATTTGATCTTATCAAATTAATAATGCAATATTTACACATAAGTCCTCTTATAATTTACTAACTATTAGTTCCTCTCTTGTAATATTTACACTTTAATACCACTAATTTGTAACAATTACAAATTGGTCCAATTATCAATATATTGACAATTAGGTCCTCCGGCGATTAAATAATCGCGATCTAGCTATTCGATAAATCACAACCTCTTATGTGTGTGACCCCATAGGTTCTATTCTATCTGGTAGTGAGATATATTTTGATCACTATCAACAATATCACTGAAACTCCTTTCAGTCGATCGAAACAATTCCAACTCAGCCCAATAAGAATTATCGATCATCTAAATAATTCTCATGAGTCTCACAATCCACCAGTGACGCCTAACAGCATGTAGTGACATTTCAGTAAAATAGAATACTGAACCTCTTGGTGTAGTTACTGTGTGATACAATCCTTCTATCATGAGTCCCGACTAGACGGAGGTTATGGAATAACTTATCAAACCCCATCGTCTGTCATATGTTAAATTTATTCGACTCGAGTTTCTAATATCGGAAATCCTTTTCCGCTATTAACTCTACCCTGGCCAAGGTCTTCTAAACTCGGTCTCATAAATCACATAGGACTAACACCCCTATCTACCAAAGGAGATAGATTCCATCTAAGTGTGCACCCTATTCGTACAATGAACCTACTGCAGCCAACATGCACCGTAAGGACCCGAATGGCTAGGGACCAAGTGTATGTACAGTCAAACTACAGTAACCTCATTGTGAATAGCCGAGGCACCGCAGGTCAAAGGACCAGTTACACTACTGCAACATTGACTAAGTCACTGACGAATGAGTAGACATCCAAGTGACTTCTCGCGTTGGTCACGCTCGGTACCCTTATGTAAGGAAGTGAATTCTCGAAATCCGAGAGTTGGACTTCGCTTAGAATTGACTAATTGTCGAGTGGGTATGCTTCGAAAAAGCCGAAGAAGTCCGAAAAACGAAAAGTGCATTGCAACGGACCCGCGAGAGCAAACAGTGCAAAAATCTGCACTTGGCAGAATTTGCTCTCGGGAACCGGTCCCTGGCGGAAGGGACCGGTTCCCGTAAGCATTGTGTGCGGCAGAAAATCTCTGCGCACAAGTATTGCTCTCGGGGACCGGTCCCTGGCGGGAGTGACCGGTCCCCGTATGCGTAGGAAAAAGGCAGGGCCCCCTGCCCACAAAGACTGCTCTCGGGGACAGGTCCCTCTAGGGACAGACAGGTCCCCGAGCACGAAAACTGCCCAGTCTGAGCAGTGTGAGAGAAGCAAAGTTGAGGGACTTGGGTGCAATTGTTGCATTAGTGAAGGGTATAGAGGGGAGATCACTCTCCTCCTCTCATTCTTACACTCAACCAAACACCTCTCTCTCTCTCTCTAAGCTCTCTCTCCCTATCTTGAAGTGAAGAAGGAGGAGAAGGAAAGGAAGGAGAAAAAGGTGGAGAAGAAGGAGAAGCAAGCTTGGAGGAAGAACATCTCCCTCTTCTTCATCCTCACCTTGGTTGGAGCTAGCTTAAGAGGTAAACTTCTAAACCCTACAATGGTAGAAAGCTAGGGTTGGGATTTATAGCTCTAGAAATGGTTTGATTAGAACCCTAGCATGCTTAATAGATGCTTAATGCTAGAATTTAGGGATTTGTTGAAGTAGATTTGCAATAGTACAAATCTAGAGCTCCAATTTGGGATTTTGTTGAATAGTGAGGTTTGATTTCAATTGATGGTCTCTTAACCTAATTGCTAGGTGTCTAAACGCGTTGACGAAGACGGAATTTCGATTCGTCGAGCCGGTGAAAAGTTATCTGCAAAACAAGACCGATTGAGCTTCGTTTCCACGTAGGAGGTCGAAGCAACGTTGAAGCAAGTGCCAAGTAGCGTTCTTAGAACCCCAACATAGTCGAAAGGTGGGTGGTGTCATCCCGAAGCAACCGGGTTCCTCTCTATGTCTTTGTGCTCCATGATTTCGCATCTCTTGCATGTATGCATTATAGGATTGCATTGTTATTCCATTTCCTTATGCTTGCTAGTTGATATCAATGTATGAGTTGAATGCTTGATATAGTGGTTAGATAAGGATTGGGTCTTGACATTGAATCNACTCCCGAAAGCTTTGTTCCCATTCATTTGATCACTGAAATTTAACTCATTTCCATGTCAAATAAGTTAAAGTTGTAGCAAGGCGAGAAAAACCTTCCACGAATCTTTATATTATCTTGCTAAACCCACGAAACTCCAAACCTCAGTGATGCTGCTTAGTCTCCGCCAATTCTCCACTGCCTCTACCTTCTTAGGATCCACTAATAGTGTAAGGAAGTGAATTCTCGAAATCCGAGAGTTGGACTTCGCTCAGAATCGACTAATTGTCGAGTGGATATGCGTCGGAAAAGCCGAAGAAGTCAGAGACCCAAAAAGTGCATTGCAACGGACCTCAGAGAGCAAACTGGTGAAAATCTGCATTTGGCAGATTTTTGCTCTCGGGGATCGGTCCCTGGTATAAGGAACCGGTTCCTGTAAACATTGTGTGTGGCAGAGAGGGTCTGCGCACAAGTATTGCTCTCGAGGACTGGTCCCTGCGGGGAGAGACCGGTCCCCGTACGCGCAGTCAGCGAAAAGAAGGAAAAATCGGCTAAGTCCTTGGAGTTCTGCTCTCGGGGATCAATCCCTGGTGGGGAAGACCGGTCCCCGTACGCATAGGAAGCTGGGCAGAGCTCTCTGCCCGCAAGAGAGGCTCTCGGGGACCGGTCCCTCTAGGGACAGACCGGTCCCCGAGTGCGAATATTGCCCAGTCTGGGTAGTTTGAGAAAGGCAAAGTTGAGAGGCTTGGATGCAATTGTTGCGTTAGTTAGGGGTATAGAGGGGAGACCACTCTCTCTCCCTCTCATTTTCACACCCAAACATATATCCCTCTCTCTCTCTCTCTAAGCTCTCTCTCTCCCTCTCATGAAGTGAAGAATGAGAAGAAGGAAAGGAAAGAGAAGAAGGTGGAGAAGAAGGAGAAGCAAGCTAGAGAAGGGCTTTGGTCATCTTCTTCTTCCTCTCCTCACCATTGGAGCAAGCTTGGAGGTAAGCTTTTGAGCTCAACAATGGTAGAGACCTAGGGTTTGGATTTTTACCTCTAGAAATGGTTTGATTAGAACCCTAGCATGCATAATAGATGCTTAATGCTTAAAGCTAGAGATTTGTTGGGGCATTTTTGCATAGATGCAAACCTAGGGCTCCAAATTGGGGCTTTGCTTATTAATGGGGTTTGATCTCAATTGATGGCATCTAAACCTAATTGCTAGGTGTCTAAACGCGTTAGCGAAGACGGATTAAGCATTCGTCGAGTCGTTGAAAAGTTATCGGCAAAACAAGACCGATTGGGCTTCGTTTCCACCTTGGAGGCCGAGACGACATCGAAGCAAGTGCCGAGTAGCGTTCTTAGAGCCCCTACATCATCAAAAGGTGGGTGGTGTCATCCCGAAGCAACCGGGTTCCTCTCTATATCTTAGTATACCATGATTTCACATCTCTTGCATATTGCATTGTAGGATTGCATTGTATTCTATTCCTTATGCTTTCTAATTGATATCATAGTGTGAGTTGAATGCTTGGTATTATGGATAGATGAGGATTGGGTCTTGACATTGAATCCTATAGTGCCGAGGAAAAGAGATGGACTCGATGGTTACCTAGTGACATAATGAGTGGCATGTGATTGACAAATGAACAGAACGAGTGGCATATAATGTAGTGTACAATAACACTAGTGACATATGAACTTAGGGATAGGTGGACTCCCTAGTGATGGCTCGTTGAACAAAGAACATAGTGTAGTCAAATACTTACACATGGATATTGGGATAGGTGGATTCCCGTGTGACTACTAGCCCTAGTGGATAGGGTATCCTCGAGTTAAGAGGATGGATCATACTCACAGTTTGTTTATACTTGTGGTGGTCGCGCTACATAAGTCGTCGTGCACTCCGGAGTTTGGCGTGAGAGGGGCAGAGTTGATGTCCCGCAGATGGTCCCGAGTTTGAGAGCGAGGTGAGTTTCCTTACCATACAGGATGACGAGGTGAGTCGAGGACGAACCCAAGGGATCGCCAAGGATTGGATAAACAAGAGAATAACACTGTCATTGAACATTTGCTTATTGGACATTGTAGTGGACATAGTGGCATGTTAGTAAACTACTTACTATATGATGCATGCATACATTACACATGATTTGGGCATAGTAGCATAGTTTTCTTACTATGTCATTTATAGTTTTCATATCTATCTATCTATCTATCTGCTTTTGCCCACTCAGACCTAGTGGAGAGATCGGCGGAGTCGGCAGCCGAACCCACTGGGAACTATGAATAATAGTTCTCACCCTACTTTGTTGCAGGGCCTAGTTCGAGCACGCCGTGCGAGGACAGCGGCAAGGGCATCGCGCCCGAGCAGTAGTACATAGTAGCTTTCCTATTTTGCATTAGTATCACCCTATGTATATGAGTGGCTTATGTAGATGAGGATGGGAGAGCTATTGATGTATTTTGGTGATGACCTAGTTAACATGTATTCATTTTGGAAAAGATGTAAATGTAACTTGTGGTAAATGAATGCAATGTGATGTAATAGCTAGTAGATCTCTCTTTCATTCACTTGTATGCACATGTGACTCTTGCTGTTAGTTGTTGGCACTTGTTGTGCCCTTCGTTGATTGTGTATGTATAGAATTTCTATTCCTGGGCAAATTCTTGTACACGATCTGGTTGTTTAGCCTTGGGCGGACAGAGGAGGTGCTGTTCGTTCAGCGTCTGTTCGACGCGCCCGAACCGGACCAAATTAGTAGTGGTCTCGGGACGTGATAGATAGGATCCACTGAAATTCCTTAGACACAATATGTCTGAGTAAGGAAACACTTTGCAACCAAAATTCACACTTTTTAAACCTGGCATAGAGCTTCCTTTGTCAAAGGGTTTCTAAAACTATCCTCAGATGTATCTTATGCTCGGCTGGACTGCTAGAATGTATCAGAATATCATCTATGAAAACTACTATGAACTTATCCAAGAAAGGTTTGAAAACCATATTCATCATATCCATGAAAGCTGCTGGAGCATTGGTTAATCCAAAAGGCATTACCAGAAACTCGTAATGTCACGCCCCAATCCCCGCCATTGGGTCGGGTTCGGGTCACGTCAACAGACGCCGAACGGACAGAGCCTCCCCTGTCCGCCCAAGGCTCTAACAACACGTATAATTAAGCAATTAACAAGAGAATTGCATATATAATATAAGGCTTGCTCGAGGGCAAGCAACAACGGAAGCGAAAGCTCTAAGCTAAATATACAACACACATGATATTTGATTTCCTTTAAACCAAATTCAAGTAAACAAAACTATTACATTCCCTTCAACCATCATATCATTTTACATTTAGTCATCCACCAAATACATGATTGTTTTCACTTTACATACCTAAATCAACAGAATAAAGTTGATACATGTATAACAAAAGGGAATGACTACAAAATGCATAAAGTCCCCGGTGGCCGCTACCTACGGCGCCAAACCCTTGCCTCGGTCCTCCGCCGCCCCGCTCGTACTAGGACCTGTAGGGTTAGTGGTGTGAGAACTACAACGAAGTTCCCAGTGGGCTCGGCATCCGACCTCGCCGACTTACCCACTAGGTCTATTCAGGCATAAGTATTTCAAAGGAAGAAGAGTAACCATTACTAATGCAACTAATACTATGCCTGCAAGAAAGAAGTCAGTAGATATACAATTTCAATGCGTAAATGGAAATGCATGCATGCTCCAATCATAATCAAACTTTGGCTCTTACCCAATCTTACCGGTTAACTCTGTTAACCCCAATAACTCACAACCCAAAATCCCTTAATAACGGGGGACTCGAACCTCCCTAGGGACCGTCAAATGGTGGGACTTTATCACGCCCAGTGGTGACCAACTCCGGAGCGCACTGCTCGAGGGGGAGCGACCTCCCTCAAGCCAAGACGAAAGGTGAGTATCGATCTAATCCTCATCTTGAGGACTCGTAGCCACTAGTCACAATGCCAATATCACGATAGGTCTCTACCTATTTATTCTTGCCACTCTCAAGGCTTTATCTTCGACCATGTCATTATGGGTCAAACTATATTCAACGGTCATCTCTCAATGCAATTCTTGTTTCTATGTCAATGACACCCTTGTTTTCTAATGTCCAAGTCCATTCTTACATTCACACAACTTGAGGGTCCAATCACACATGTCCATTTTGGTTCTATCATTCTCTATGTTCAACTACGTTAGAAGCATATAAATGAAGTCAAACCAAGTTCCACATGTAGCTACCCTACTATGCATGAATGGGTATATATATATATGCTCAAGAATAGAGAAAACAGACATAGAAGGGAATCCAACGATTCCGGCGTGCACCCCCCACCTCTATTGGTCGTGTGGGTGTAGAATATTAAGGCCCCCGCACTTTACGAAAGCCGATTCCGCGCCCTATAATCAAAATAGTGCCACATTAGGCCTTTTTGTACATGAACTATACTCTAACATTTTCGAAATGTTAAACGAAGTTGTCCAACGTGTTTAGGGCACCCCCAATTAGGTTTCTACGAGGTCAATTTGTCCCCGAAAAATCCTAGGGCAAAAGCCCCAAATTCAAGCCCTAATATTGCCATTTAGGGTTTTCCTATGAATCGATCCCAATCCTAAGCAAAGAATAGCATAGGATCATCTAAGAAGCATCCTAACAAGGTTTCTAGACCTTTGGTACCAACCCTAGGGCTCCTAACATCATTTCCAAGGATTCACCATGAGAGCACCTTGAGCTCTCATGGGTTCCATGGTATTCATGGCTCAAAAGAGCCATCAATGCCTCTAGGGAGCACAAAGCTCCCATTTCCTAAACCAAAATCTAAACCCTAGAGGAAAAACCCTACAAAACTTACCTCTAGTCCAAGCTCCACCAAGATTCTCCTTGTTGGAGAGCTCCTAGGACCTCCAAAGCCTCCAAATCCTCCTCCTCTTCTCTTCTTCTTCTTCTTCGCCAAGTCCTAGAGCATGGGTTCTAGAGAGAGAAAGAGAGGAAATGGGAGAGAAGGGTGAAAATGGCTGTGGAAGAGAGGGGTGAGTCATATATAGTATTGTAACAATTGCACTTAAGCCCCTCCACTTGTTTCCTCTTGAACTGCCCAGACTGGGCATTTTTCGCCTTCGGGGACCGGTCTCCCCGACCAGGGACCGGTTCCCGAACGGGGGTTTTCCAGGACTTAGCCAAATTTTCGAGTTTTCGGCTGTTGCGCAGCGAGGGACCGGTCTGCCCGTCAGGGACCGGTCTCCCGAGGACCAGTCTCACCACCAGGGACCGGATGCCTCAGGATTTCCTGGCAGGCTACGCGCACGGGGACTGGTCTCTCCTTCAGGGACCGGTCCCCGAGAGCTCAAAATCTGGGACTTAGCCAGATTTCCAAATTTGCTCTCCGGGTCCCTTTTTGCTCCGTTTATGAACTCCAATGCACATAGGGCCCATTTTAACTCGTTCAATTACGCGTTCCGCTCGTTTTGACGGAACTTGGCACGACTTACGAGGAATGTGGTATGTTACACGTAATGCCCATAACGTGTTTGAAAAGCAGTCTTGGGTATATCTTCGGCTTTGATCTTTAGTCGATGGTATCCTGATTGTAGATCAATCTTGGAGAAGACCTCTGCACCAAGAAACTGGTCGAATAAGTCGTTGATTCTCGACAATGGGTATTGATTCTTCACAGTCATTCTATTCAATTCAATACATAATCTCAAAGTACTCCTTCTTCACAAAAAGTACAGGAGCGCCCTAAGGAGAGACACTAAGTCTGATGAATCCTTTGTCTAGAAGTTCTTGGAGTTGCAATTGCAGTTCCTTGAGCTCAACTGGTGACATCCAATAAGGCATCTTCGAAATTGGATCTATCCTTGGAGCTCAATCGACACAAAATTCAATCTCCCTATTCGACGGTAGCCCAAGGAGGGCCTCGGGAAAAACATCTAGAAAGTCAATGAAATAAACATAGTATACATGCTAAATTAGCAAATATATAAGGCTACAGAACCAGAGAGAAAACAAGTAAAATGATGATTTCAAAATTTTTCACTAAATCCAAGAATCAAAAGATGAGACTAACAATTGAATTTCAACTAAAATCAAATTAATTCTCACATAAATAAAACTAGAGGTTAATAAAACCAAAGTTTACTATGAAACGCAAGCAAAAATTCGGTCCAACAGATACTATATATAACAAAATATGGGTATGAAGAAATAACAAAATAGAAACAGATAAACAAATGATCATTTACGAAGTCTAAAAATTCACATCTAAATATACTAGAAATAAAAACAAAAGAAACTAAATTCAAACAGTAACTACATCTAACATCACCTCGAAAAGCTCGGATTAAGCTTGCTCGGCTCATTATGAGTTCGAGCCGAACTTTACTTAAAGCTCGGAAAATAAAACAAGTTCGAGCCGAGTAAATTAAAGCTCAGCTCGAGCTCGCTCGGCTTATAGCTCGGCTTGTGCTCAGCTTGCGCTCGGCCGAGCGAGTAAACGGTCGGGATGGCCAAGAACGCTACTCTCCGGCCAGGGACTCTCTGGCCAGGAACCGACTCTCTGGCCAGGGGCTTCCAGGTCTTGAGTCGGAGTTCCTGAATCGGTTTAAAAGTCGTAAAAGCGGGCAAAAGCAGGCAAAAAGGAGCAAACTGGAGGCTAAGCAGAGTTTAGCTTGGCTCTGAGAGGTTTGTACAAAGGTTTGTATAAAAGTAGTAGAAAGGTAGGAGCGATTACGGCCTAAATCGAGTGCCGGGTGAATCGGAAAGCCCAAGGCAAAAGCGCGGATACGCGTGGCTTTGCGGGCTAACGGGGTCTTGAAGTGGTTTGAAGTGGCCCTGGTAAGTTTGTCGAGAGGTTGGTTTACATGTGGCATTGAAGTACTAAAATCTTCAGGCTATGAAATGTTAATAGGGACAACGCCCGGCGCGTCAAGAACAGAAAATCGAAATCTTTAAAATTTAAGAATTTCGGCTTGTCGTTTATCGCCTCGACCGCTTATCGTCGCGTCTAAACCAGGTCCAAAGTTTTTTCTCGGCTCCAACACATTTCGCGTTCCCCATGTAAATTACGAGCGGTCCTGGCATGCCGTTCTATATGCATAGAGTCTCTTATGCGTTTGCTGCCTACATCTACTCCCCGTAAAACCAGTCCGTCGACTTTTAAACCGGACTTAGACGTTTTTGCTTTTTATACCGGGGGAAAACGTTTTCGCGTTTTGATCACCTAAAAAATACGTTTAACCGGAATAAACATAAGAATTAGGTTGATTACACCAAATATCAACGAATGGGTCCATGGCTCTGACTAAACGGTCCGCCCCCGCCCTAGCTNTAAGAAATTTCAATATTACAATATAAAGAATATGTAAATCTTTTAAAAGAACTTCTGAAATTTAGAAGAATACTCGATTTGATGAAGATGACAGTGCCAAGCTCGGCGATACAGCGTGCAAACTCATCCTCCGTCCACAGCACGTGCTCGATCTTAGCCTCGGAGCCCATGGAGGAGGAATAGAAAGTAGAGGAGAGAAGGGGCTTTTGTGTGAGTTTTTACGATTTACGGTTTAGATTAATGTTAAGAAGGTTAAGATGGGTGAACCATTTTTGGAGAGAAGGCGCAGAGTTGAGTTAATGTGGGTAGACGATTAATTAGATGTTATGTACGGAGGGAAGGCGAAAGGTTGGGTTAAGGTGGATGGACCATTAATTAGCCGTTATGAATAGAGAGAAGGCGAAAGGTTGGTTTCACAATATGAAGTTCAAAAGTAAAGAAAATACAACAACGTAGCATTTTTTTGGGAAATTAATGTACAGGTATAGATATAGATAGATAGGTGGAGAACAGTATATTTTGCTATATTAAAAAAGAAGCAGTTTAGTAGTTCGGTTCAGATGTTTAGAGACACAATGAGTGGTTCGGTTCCGGTGCTTAATGAGCAGTCCGTTTTAGAATGCATTCGGTTCGGTTTTCATATAAAAAATCAGAGAGGCGGTTCATTGGTTCGGTTCGGTTCAAGTGCTAATTTAGAAAAGAGAAAAGTAAGAGAAGATAGAGAATCAATTCGATTTCAAATAGGTGGTTCGGTTCAAAAAGACAGTTCAATGGTTCAGTTTAGATATTTAGAGATACAATGAGCGGTTCGGTTCAAGTGCAAGATGAGCAATCCAATTTAGAATGCATTCGGTTCGATTTTCAGACAAAAAAATTAGAGAGGCAGTTCATTGGTTTTGTTTGGTTCAAGTGCTAATTTAGAGAAGGGAAGAGAATCGATTCGGTTTCAAATAGGTGGTTCGGTTCAAAATAAGTAGTTTGATTCAAAGTGGAGTTATTATGAGGATGAAGGTGACTTGCCACGTGGCAAAAAATATTGTGACTTCATATAGGTTTATAGATGTTTATATAAGAATTGAATTAAAAGCGTTGTTTTACTATTTATATTTTTATTACTCTTTTACCGCGCGTAATGGCAAAATAATAAACTATATGGTAGTGAAGGACTCTAGTCGACAATTTTTACTTCAAAAAGAGACTCAGCCGATAAGTTCAGGGAGTAGTGCACTTACTATGTTTTTTTCTTTTGCAAATTATGAGACAATCGTGCGCTATGATAGCACTTTATGGTTTATCATTTATTGCTGCTTTATTGCTGTAAAATGTAGCACTTTATTATTCTACAAAACTGTAGTTTTTGTGGTGAAGCAAATGTTAAATTGTAGAATAGCAAACTATATTTTTTCGTATGGAAGTGCAAACAGCCAAAAGGATGAGTTAATTAAGATCTTGATGTAATTAGGGCCGGCAAACGAGCGAGCCGGCTTGCGTTTGACTCGTGTTCGGATCAATATTCGGCTCGCACGAATTCGACTCGAAATTAAATGAGCCGAGCTTGAACAAAATAAAAGACTCGAAATTCATTTCAAGCCGAGCTTGAGTATTGCTCGGCTCGTTCGAATTAGGCTCGAAAAGCTCGAAAGCTCGAAATATATATATATATATAATGTATTTTAATTATATATAGGCTTTAATTTAATTTGGGGCATTATTGTTGGCCTATAAAATAAACCCAACAAGTACAACCGTGCAATTGAGCCTAACTCTAAATTTACATAACACACTCTCTCTTTCAGACTTTCACTGTTGCACATAACCCTAAAACATGATAACATTCAAATTTCCAAATCCCTACTTTTTTTCCTCTCTCTCTCTCTCTCTCTTAGGCCCTCATCCAGTCAGGAAGTCACCCTAGCTCACATTTCTTATAATTATTTTGTATTTTGAACTATTGGACATGTTGCATCAAATTGTAAGTAATGTTTTATAAAAATTAAACTATTGATTATATAATGTCGAGAATTTCAATCGGCCCGTTTAGAGCTCAAGCTCGGCTCGACTCGAAATTAGGCTCGCTCGAGCTCGGCTCGAATTAATTTCAAGTCGAGCTTGAGCCTAGATTTAGGCTCGAAATTAATTTCAAGCCGAATTTGAGTTGACATAAGCTCGCTCGAGCTCGGCTCGTTTCCACCCCTAAGGACCGGTCCCCGAGCGCGAAAATGCCCATTTTGGACTGTTGCGAGAAATGCATTATTGAGGGGTTTTAATGCATTTTTGCACTCATGTGAGTGTATAGAAGAGAGAGATGGGTCTTTCCTCTCTTCCCTCTCACCCTAAAACTCTCCCTCTCTCTCTCTCTAAACGTGAAGAAGAAGAAGAAGAAAGAAGAGAAGAGAAGGAAGGAAAAGGAGGAAAAAGGAAAGGAGAAGAAGAGGATCCTCACCACCATCATCATCTTCGTCTTCCTCTCACCATTAGAGCGAGCTTAGCAAGGTAAGCTTCAAACCCTACAATGGTAGATCTCTAGGGTTTGATCCTAATGCTCTAGAAATGGTTTGATTAGTGTTCTAGCAAGCTTAATAGATGTTTAATGCTTGAATCTACAGTTCGTATGGTGGTTTTTGCTTAGATGCAAACCTAGGGCTCTGAAATGGCGTTTTGATATATATAAGGGTTTGATCTCTTTTAACTCTCTGTAAACCTAATTGATAGATCACTGAACGCGTTGGAAGTGACGGTTTGGCAATCCGTCGAGC
This sequence comes from Ananas comosus, assembly GCF_001540865.1. Taxonomy (NCBI): domain Eukaryota; kingdom Viridiplantae; phylum Streptophyta; class Magnoliopsida; order Poales; family Bromeliaceae; genus Ananas; species Ananas comosus. Next base: position 1,178,430 of record NC_033636.1, read on the forward strand.
CGTTACAAAGATATCGAAGAAAAGGCCGATTTTGGTACAGATTGCCGCACCTCGCGGCGAAAGCTTCCAAAAATCATGAAAATGGAATCGTAGCATCGTGGTGTCGGGGAATAAACTCCAGAACAGACGGATCGCGGATCGGAGATTGTTTGGTGGTCGCGCACGAATTGGGTCAAGCCGAGCGACGTGTGCCGCGGGAGGCCGATTGCGAGTGACGACGAGCAATCGGAACGCTATAAAAGGTGGGTGGTGTTCATCCCGAAGCAATCGGGCTCCCTTTTATGTCTAAGTTTATATTGATCCAATTGCATATTGACATCTTGCATTATAGGGTGATAAATGATGGTTTGGTCCTATACCTTGCATGTTCTTTGGTAGCGGTCGCGAGGCGTGACAGATAAAGTGGTATCAGAGCAATTAAGAGCAAGTAAAGAGAGAAGTTTATGATGGACCTAGGAGACCCTAGGACGGTGAACCCTAAGGTTATAGGTGCGTGAGTGACGTGAACCTATGCGTTGTGGCGGAAGTTGAATTGATTGGGTCAAGTTTTGTAAACCTCTAAGACGGATATTAGAGGTAGACTCAAGGTGTGGTGTATTCTCACCCAAGTGTGTTCATGTTGGCGCGCGACAACATGAAACCTAGTGATGAGAATAGGCACACTTGTATGACTTTCGCCTGATTCGAGTCACGTTGTCTAGTAGTTGCGACGAGATTAACGGGTTAAGGTGATTAACCAAGTTGTTGCGTTTCAGGAGCTATGGCACCAAAGAGACGCCCCGTGACTAGACCCACTCTGGCACCATCGCCCGAGGTACCCGAGCAGTCTGGATCTGAAGAAGTGCAAGAATTACGAGTGCAGATGACTACGCTTATCGGCGTGATTCAACACCAAGGAAGTCAGATCGAGCGGCTCCAAGAGCTTTTGGAGCGACAAGTGGCGACGGCGGCCGTGACGACAACTGAAGGCCATGGTCCGCCCGCGCCCTCGGCTCGCGCGCCTGATGCGCCTGAGGGCGTGAGCATTTTGGTGACTCCGGCGGTGGCGCATCCCCTGCAGGCTAGTGTTCCTCTTGCGGCTTCGGGTCCTATGATACTCGATGCGGCAGCTGGGGAAGTGAGACAGGAACGCAAGGCGTTCAAGGAGAGTGGAGTGAAGAAACGGCCTCGTGGTGGTTCGGAGGAACAGTCTAGTTCCAAAAAGGCCTCGAAGTACCAAAAGGGGCGGTCCGTTAGCAAAGGACCTAAGCGGTGTGTGATCTGCGGTGGAGAACATCGCGCGGGGAATTATAGGGATCGGGCGGGGCGGTGCTTCAAGTGTGGTCGAGCGGGACATATGGCCGGTCAGTGCGCGGAAAGAGTGCCACCTGCCCCGTCAGTTGCATCTGCCCCAGAGATTCAGCGACAGTTTGGTGGAGTCCTGTCTGCTACCGCCGTATCTACGGGGTGTATGATTTGTGGAGGATCCCACCAGGCGCGGCGGTGTGTGCTGCGAAAAGGAAGGTGTTTTCGTTGCGGGCAGTCTGGCCACGTGAGACATGGTTGCCCCTTGGGTGATGGACAACTCCCGCCGACAGCGTCGACATTCACCTCTTCGGGACAGATGGTGGATGTGCAGCCTGTGGCACAGTCTGGAGGGCTGGGGGTGGTCGAGCAGCCGGAGGATTCACAGGAGGCGCCAAGCGGCCCTGGATACGCGGCTCACGTCGAGGGACCTGCTGCTGTTGGTGATGTTACCGCAGGTATGATTTAATTAAAGCAATCATACATTCTAGCATGAAGTAGTTTGAGCAATTGCATGCATTTTCTTGTGGTTTTTTACTACTATTTACATATTAGTATAGTAAAGACCAGGACGCGGGTCAGAGGAGTTACCGAGCATGCATAAGTCGTGGTGGTATGTTGCCTACCTAAAGAAATTGGTGATTGGTCGGTGCCAGCAAGCTGCTGGTGACGAACCGAGAGTGAGACCCCCTTTGGGGGATCTGTGCGTTGTAGAGTGAGGAAGGGCGCACCTAGCCGTATGCTGCTTGTAAACAGTCGGCAAAGGTGTGGTGGAAGGGCATTCGACGGAACTGATTGCCTGGTATCCCTCCTATGGTCTGGGATAAGTTCGGAAATTGGTATTCTCCGTTCACTTCCCCGACGGTAAGCGAGGAAGCTTCAGAAGGGTTTCCGAAGCTGTGGCGGGTAAACAGCACCGTGAGGCGATACGAGCGGGAATACTCCCGTGTCGTGCGTTGCGTCCCGAACGTAGCGCAGGATGACAAGGACATGGTCGACTGCCTTGTGCGTGGACTTCGGCCAGACCTTTGCAAGACTGTGCTTGCACATAAGTTGCAGACTTCCGCCGACGTCCGGGATCGGGCCTTGTGCATAGAACAAGGTGAGGAATCCCTACGGGAGGAGCGCGAGGCATACCACAAGGAAAGGGGAAAGGACAGCCAGTGAGTGGACATGATGGTCAGTCAAGTTTCGAACGAACTTCGATAAGTTCGCGCTCGCGATCCCGAGCTCCGGGGACTTACCACATTCGGTCCTCGGCGAGATGTGTGATTTGTGGGGGCCCTCATTGCCCACAACAGTGTGAACAGCGTGAGGGCAAGTGCTTCAGGTGTGGGCTGCCGGGCCATGTACGGGACGAGTGTCCGCGGGGTGATAGCCAGGCCTTAACACTGGCGACGGCCCACTCCTCCTTGGGATAGCCGGCGGGTATGCCACCTGCGGCATGGTCGGGAGAGCAGCCGTTGAGGACGTTGCAATCAGAGGGTTCGCGACGAGCGCCAAGTGGCCATGGATAAGCGACCTAAGTTGCGGTGCCTGCTGTTGTCGACGTCGTCGTAGCAGGTATGAATTAATTGAGCAAGCATATTTTTGGCATGATTCCAAGTTGTTGCATAGCATGCATTCATCATATGGTCAGTTACTACTATTACTACATTACATAGTAGGAACCGAGTGGTCGGGTAAGTACGTACCGAGCATGCTAGCAGGATGAGAGTATGGCGCCTGCTGGGGCAGGTAGAGAGCCATTGGGCACTAGCAAATGGCTAGTGGTGATTTTGGATAAGAAACGAGGCTCGTAATGGAGGTCGAAAATGTGAGAGAACTCTCGATGCAATAGATTAGAGATTGCGAGAGTTGAGTCTTGATGTTTGGGGACACCCGGATATCCCAAGAGTATTTTGGAGGTGGATTCGATAGATCGGACAATGGTGGTGAACCACTAATGCGAAATTGGTTGATTAGCGCGGAACTTGGCCTGTGAGCCTAGTAGTACCTCGAACTGAGGTGGACGAGTTGTTGCTTGTGTGGCCGGCGTGCATAGGCTAAGCTGCCTGATGCTAGACTTCGTGCGAGACGCTGTAGAGACGTAGAGCGCTCGAGTATAAATAGTCGTGGAGTGCGGTTTCGATTCAGCCGGTTGAGTGAATTGGCAGTAGCACTTTAGCAGGGCTAAGTATGAAGCGGGCCATAGATCACTCGTAGGGCTAGTGGCTCGCACTAGGTGCCTAGGAGCCGGTAGAGTGCGTAGCTCTGTAGAGTGTGTCGTGTAGGACGACGTTAGCGGGTAGTGCTTGGGGACGACCCGTGCCTGGACCCTTCGTGGACTGTGGAGCCTGGGCCCATTTGGCAGTCGCAGTCAGCTGCGAGAGGCAGCGGCCCAATACCTATAGGTAGGGCGGAGAGTTTTGGTCAGGACGGTAGTCCGAGCTTAGACCTTGGAGTGTGGAATGACACGTGTTGGATCGTGAAATCGATGATGCACTGAGAGTGCGGTTGTGACCCAACCCAAGGACTTGACGTGGTTTGGGGGTCTTGGTTGCTCCTAGTTGGAGTGTGTGCGAATTCTCCAATAAGAATTTCGCCCAATGATGATTGGGTCTACGATGCGAGCGAGAGACGCTATGCGTAGTTATGACAGATTTTGGCGGTAGGCCTACGTAGTGGTTGCGACCGTTGGTCCACCCGCGAAAGCCGACGTAATCGGTTTAGCCGATAACTCCGTGGAGGAGTTGGTGCAAGGAGATGAATTCTCGAAATGTGAGTACTGGACTTCGCTCAAAATCGACTAATCGTCGAGTGGGTGTGCTTCGGAAATGCCGAAGAGGTCAAATGCACCAAAAGTGCATTGCAATGGAGTCCGCTAGAGCAAGTGTGCGAAAATCTGCACTTGGCAGATTTGCTCTCGGGGACCGGTCCCTGGCAGGGAAGGACCGGTCCCCTGTAGCTGGTGGTTGCGGGGTTGCGTGATGCAACCGGTCCCTGGGCCAAAGGGACCGGTCCCCGTACGCGTAACCAGCGAGAGGAGGAAATTGGCTAAGTCATGCGAGAGCAAGCTCTCGGGGACCGGTCTTTGGTGGACGGACCAGTCTCTGGGGGACCGGTCCTCTAAGGGCAGACCGGTTCTCGTAGGTGTGTTTAGGCTGAAGGCTCTCGGGGACCGGTCCCTCATCGGGAGAACCGGTCCCTCTGCACAAAATTGCCCAGGCAGGCTGGGTCATGTTGGAGAGGTTGGAGAGCTTGAGGATAATGCTCTTTGTGGATTAAGATTTGAGATGCGCCGGAGTAGGCCATCTCTCAATAGAGCAAATATCCAAATGCGATTGGAGCACTCGCAGTGGGTCGATGCACCAATGATATTTCTTCTAAGCGATATTGGTGATCGAATTGGAGTGTGACCCCTAGAGGGATGGTGAAAGTGACGAAGAGTCGTAAATGAGAGATACGAACTCTTGGATAGCCAAAGTGGCAGAGCGCCACTTTGTTGACACTCAGGTGATTCGAGAGGGCTTACCCGTGTGTGCTGTGTCGTGGTGGTGGACCATATGACTAGTGGTGCGTTCTTGATAGCTCCACACCATGGGGATAGCGGGTAGTCCCGGTCTCGAAAGAAGTGGTTTGGCCTTAGTGGGCCAGTTAGTGAATGGTGTTCGAGCGCGTAGAGTCGTTAAGTTTCGACTTGCGCTACCACCCAGAATGACGAAGACCCGTAATGCACTTTTGGACTTACACACAGCAAATGTGAGTGAATTTAGTCTCACGTCCTCCGTAGTGGGCCTTCGGATAGTTCCAATTAGCGGAAGGCCACTCCGAGATGCAAAAGTGCACTGTACCCCTTGTCACTCAATAAAGAGAATCAGGGTGTGAATTGGGTTTAAGGTGAGTTAGTTTCGAGGACGAAACTCTTATTAAGGAGGGGAGGATGTAAAGTATCGGACTTCTAAAATCATGAAGTTACGGTGTACATTTGGTTAGAGAGCTGTTTGAATGGTCCCGGTGAAGTTTGGTGAAGTTCTGGGGCAATCGGGCGTTTCGGTGCGCAAAGGCGCGAAAACGAAACTCGGAAGGCTAAGTGGGCCGTGAGCTAAATCCGGCATTAGCGAGGATGGAAAGATGATGAAAACATGTTTGGAAACATGTTTGGACAGTCTCGGTTCGATTTTAGACGAATCGGAGGTCAAACGAGCAAAAACGGACGAAAACAGGCGAAAATGCTGAAAATTTGGCTAAGTCCTTGAGGCTGAGTTCTGGGCCTTCGGGGACCGGTCTCTCAGCCAAGGACCGGTCTCTCAGGGACCGGTCTCTCATCGCAAGGACCGGTCCCGAGCGCGAAAATGCCCATTTTGGACTGTTGCGAGAAATGCATTGTTGAGGGGTTTTTATGCAATTTTGCACTCATGTGAGTGTATAGAAGAGAGAGATGGGTCTTTCCTCTCTTCCTTCTCACCCTAAAACTCTCCCTCTCTCTCTCTCTAAACGTGAAGAAGAAGAAGAAGAAAGAAGAGAAGAGAAGGAAGGAAAAGGAGGAAAAAGGAGAGGAGAAAAAGAGGATCCTCACCACCATCATCATCTTCTTCTTCCTCTCACCATTAGAGCGAGCTTAGCAAGGTAAGCTTCAAACCCTACAATGGTAGATCTCTAGGGTTTGATCCTAATGCTCTAGAAATGGTTTGATTAGTGTTCTAGCAAGCTTAATAGATGTTTAATGCTTGAATCTAGAGTTCGTATGGTGGATTTTTGCATAGTAGCAAATCTAGGGCTCAAAATGCTATTTTTGCAAATAGATCGGTTTGATCTCTTTTAACCCTCTATAAACCTAATTGATAGGTCACTGAACGCGCTGGAAGCGACGGTTTGGCAATCCGTCAAGCCGTTACAAAGATATCGAAGAAGAGGCCGATTTTGGTACAGATTGCCGCAGCTCGCGCGAAGCATTCCAAAAATCATGAAAATGGAATCGTAGCATCGTGGTGTTGAGGAATAAACTCCAGAACAGACGGATCGCGGATCGGAGATTGTTCGGTGGTCGCGCACGAATTGGGTCAAGCCGAGCGACGTGTGCCGCGGGAGGCCGATTGCGAGTGACGACGAGCAATCGGAACGCTATAAAAGGTGGGTGGTGTCCATCCCAAAGCAATCGGGCTTCCTTTTATGTCTAAGTTTATATTGATCCAATTGTATATTGACATCTTGCATTATAGGGTGATAAATGATGGTTTGGTCCTATACCTTGCATGTTCTTTGGTAGAATAATGTATTTGGCTTAGTATTTATATCTAGCATGCTTGAGGTTTATATATGTGATGTGAAACCCTATAATGAGATTGTAAGTGTGGATGGGAATTGGTAATGTATTGGCTATTGCATTGGAAACTTGTAAAGAACGAGTGGCATCTAGTTGATAGTAAACAAAAGAACGAGTGACATATGTGAGTCGTAGTGTATATGAAACCTATGGACTATATGATGATTGTGACCCTAAAGGATAGGGTATCCTCGAGCTTAGAGGATTGGATCATGCTCACGGTCTGTTTTAAATCTTGTGATGGAAGCCCCACACAAGTAGTGCGCTCCGGAGTTGGTCACGTGGGATTGCCTATTTTGGGTCCCAAGGGAATGCCTATTTGGCCCCGCCAGACGGTCTCGGGTTCGTAGTATGAGTTAATTCTCCCTACGCGTCGAGATGGCTAGTGAGCTGTAGGCGAGCCTTCGGGTAAGCCATGAGATTAATGAACAAGTAAATGAGGTAAACGAACGAGTGAATAGCTTTATCTTTGGACATGATAACAGGTTAATTGCTTACCTATTTCATTGTACATGCATTCATATATTTATGATTGGGCATAGTAGAGTAGCTTTACTCCTGTCATTTACCGCTTTCCTTATCTATCTATCTATCGATTATCTACTTGTGCCCAACTTGGACCTAGTGGGGAGATCGGCGGAGTCGGCGGCCGAACCCACTGGGAACTAAGGAAGTTAGTTCTCACCCCCATTTTACTACAGGGCCGAGCGCGAGTTCACACGGCGAGGATCGCGGTAAGGGCTTAGCGCCCTAGTTGCATTAGCTTACTTTCCTATTTCTGCATTAGAGTCACATTTTATGCTTTGAAAGTAGATGATGTATAGGATGTGAGATATTCTGGGATGAATGTAAGCTAATGTTTATATTTTGGAAGATGTAAGCTTTATACTATGTTTTGGAAGTTCAATGTATAATGAAATTGTATTATAAAGGCTGAATGAATGTAATAGATAGATGCTCTCTCTTTATCATTACTTGTATGTTCTATACTTGTATCTTGCTCTTGGTTGTTTTGCACTGATTGTGCTCTCGTTGTAGTTATCGATTGTGTATGTATTCAAGTTATTTTTCTGGGAACTTGTTGTACACAATCTCGTTGTTAGCCTTGGGCGTACAGGGGAGGTGCTGTCCGTCCGGCGTCTGTTCGACGCGCCCGGGCCGAGCAAAATTGGTAGCGGTCACGGGGCGTGATAATAATAGTGCAACGCCCCGGAGCAACGCGAGGAAAAATAGTGCAACAACCCTTCTAACAGTGCATCCTTCGGCTTGCTCCAGTGCAATCTCCACCAAAGCGATGAGCGACGCTCACCTTCAATCTGCTCCCTCAACAAGGCAACCTCTCACTCCCTCGAAAGGTAGTAGTTCAACAAAAGGCTCAAAGGAAGTAGTTCAACAAAATGCTCGACGTGGTGTAAAATTTCCCAATTTTGTGCAATAAATAAAAAAAAATTCTGCAACCTGTTCAATCTTTTAACGCAAATGGTACAACGAGTCCATAACCAGTCAAAATTTTTTTTGTCTTTGGTGATATAATCTGAAGTTAATAGTACAAATAAGTCTATAAATTTTTCTACTGCGAAGAACGGCATCCCCTCCAAATGCAGGCAAAACGGCGGCGGGGCAGGAGGGTCGGCGGTGGGTGCGGTGTTCGAGAGGTTCAACATAACGCCTGAATGATTAAAGAAGACAATAGTGTAACATCTCTTAAAAAAGATTACTTCCTTCTTTTAGCCATATAATAATAATGCAACGTTAAACAGGAATAATAGTGCAACATGGGGTAAAAGAGTGAAAGAAAGCTTGTCAGAGTGCACAGCTCTTCTTACTAATAGAGCAACACTCATCGTAATAGTGCAATGCAGTTCCAACCAGTGTAACATAACGAGTGGAACACTGGCAGGAATGAGTCATTATTAATGGTATAATATTCGCCTAACATTAATGTTCCAATGAGTGATTAAGCAGTGTAAAATTCTCTCCTTAATCGGTGATAACATGTAATTAATAGTAAAAACAAGTCCGTAAAACACGAATAATAGTCCAACACGGGATAAAAGAGTGCAACTAAGCTTGTAAGAGTGCAATACGGTCGTAATAACAGTGCAACATTCACCGTAATAGTGCAACGCAGTTCCAAACAGTGTAACAGAAAAGTGCAACCCAATATAAAATTATGCAATATGCAGCTCTAATTAGTGCAAGTCGTCACTAACTATTGAAAATTAGTTCCAAACCAAAAGAAGCATAGTGGAGTTTTTTCAAGTACCCGTTTGTAGAGGATAAGTGGAAGAAGCGTGGCCGAGGTACATGGCGTTAGGGTCTGCATGCGAAGGAAAGAGGAGGGAAAAGTGAGGAGGGACGAGGGAGTTACGCATAGGTAGTAGTGCAAAAAAAATGATGAAGTGGTGTAACGAATTCCTAAGTAGTACAATGGTTTGAAGAAAATGGTGCAATGAGTCATTAAGCAGTGTGAAATTACATGTCTCAAAAAGTATTTTAAAAGCCAAAAGAATAAGAAGAAGAATTGAAATAGAAAATGCAATCTCCATTAATCTGGCATCAAATTATATGATTTTATAATTCTTTACAACATACAAGACAGAATTTGCATACAAAATACAATGTTCTCCAAACAATTAACGAAACAATATAGATCATCTGGCATCTTTTGCACTTCCATGCAAAGGGCGACGCTACTATTGCACAAGGAGGTGAAGGCGACGAACGGCATCCCCCCCTAAACGCAAGCGATGCAGCAGCTATGGAAGGGGGTCGTCGTATTCCTCATCCCCGGTCGTTGTGGTGGCGGCAGCAACGCATCTCTTCGTAAAGGCGACGAGGTTAAGGCGATGCTACTTTTGGTCAAGGTGGTGAAGGGGACGAACGGCCTTCCCCGTAAACGCAAGGGCAACAGCTGCGGAGGAGGAAGGTCTTCGTATTCCTCATTCCAATCACTGTGGCCGCGCCATCAATGGCGTCCACATCTCCACAACCCGGCGTCGGCACCGCCACAACGACTAGGAACGAGGAATACGAGGACCCCCTCATATGCCGCCGCTACGCTCGCGTTTACGGGGAACGCTATCCGTCGCCTTCACCTTCTTGACCAAAGGTAGTGTCGCCTTAACCTCGTCGCCTTTACGGGGAATGCATCTGAAGAACCCATATTTAAAAAAAACGAAAAGACGTTTGAAGAGCCACTTTCCCTTCCCGAGGAACTTCGATATGCCCGCCGGTGTCTCTTCGCCTCACCTAATCGAGTAGAACGTATACGCTACTGTACAGATTCTGCCGCTAGCATTAAATGTGACCTGCGCAGGAAACACAATATTCGGTCTGAACTGGTATGCGAACCTAATCTGCACGCTATTCACCAAACCCAGTGTTTGCTGTTCGGCATTGAGATTTGGAAGAATACGCAACCAGCGATAGGAATATTGATGCAAATGGAATTGAAATAGTACAACAACCCTAAAACAGTGTAGTGCATACTTTATATTAGTGCAACAATGTGGTAAGCAGTGCACTATATGAACAAATATTTCCACAGTAGCTAAAACGAGCCGACAGAAGCAGAAAAGATGTTCGGCTTGTCCCCTATTATGTCGCCCCACTATAATTCAAAATTGTCAAAAATATCAGCACTTTTCATCGAGAAAATTTATATCAATTTTAGATTTAATCGAGTAAGGTCGTTCGAAATAGAGTAAGATTCGTTTAAATAGAACAATTAAGACGAGAGGAACAATTACAGCTCGCTAGGCTATATGTAGTACACTGAACTTTGGCAAGTTGCGAAGTTCGAGTGTTAGAATAGTAATTGAAACTATTCTACATCTTTTGAAAGGTTGTCAAGAGATTTTCAGCAAGTTACTTGAGCAAACAAGTGGCCGGAGAGCAAAAGTGCATTGAAGCGGCGAAATCTATATTTTGCACTAAGTACCGGTACCAACATGCTCGAGTACTGGTACCCAGCACAACAACTATGTGGCTGAGGGTTGTTTTGGTCATTTCACTTTCTAAACTCGTTCTTATCAGCCCAGCTCGACCCCTCAGCTTGTTCTTATCCTGTTAGAGACTAGAGAACAGGGGTGAGCTTCTCTCTCTCTTTCTCTCTCTAGGTTTTTCCATTTTGAAGTGGAAAAGGTGGATTTGAGCCTATTTCTTCCTCTCTTTTGATACTTGCTGGTTTAGAAGGCTTAGAGAAGCTATGGAAAGGTAGAAAAAGAACCTTGGGAGAGGTATTTCGCAGCCTAACTCAGTAGGAAGCTAAGTTGAAGCTTGGTGAGGCAAGTGATTCAACTTCTCTCTAGTTGATGCTATAGTAATGAAATTTGAGCTTGTTCTTTGCTCTTGCTGCCAGCTAGTTTTGGGGAGGATTAAAACAGCTATAGAAGAGGTGTTTTGCTGTAGTTCTTCAATTCTAATCTAAGGAAGAGCTAAATTGAAGCTTTGGGAAGGTGATGAGCTAAGTACTCTCTCTATTTTGAAGCTATACTTGTTATAGTGGTGTTAGTAGTGATGTTGTTTGGTATGTGTTCACGGCAGGTTGTGTGAACCTTGTTAGCTGAGTTTAGTGATCCTTGTGAGCTGGTTTTGGTGTGCTTCAACCTGAGTTGGAGCTGTGTAAGGTGAGCAATCTAACTCCTTTATAGTTTGGATGTGTTGATAGTAGTTATAAAGGAGTTTATGGTGTATGTTCACAGCAAGTTTTGAAAACCCTTTGGGCTGAGAATTGTGATCCTTGCAAGTTAGATACGGTATGGTCTAACCTAAATTGAGGTGAAGGTTTAACTTTGGCTTAATCTTAGGTAAAATGCTTGCCTAAACTAGATGCTATGTGAGGTTTATATGTAGAGGTTTGAATTCAGCTTCTAGCTGATTTTAGAATGTTTGTTAGGGCACTTGGAGGCTTCGGATTACTTTCGTTTGTGGAATCGATGAGAGTCGACAGCAATTAGGTGGGTTTGATCATACCGAAATGGGTCAATTCCCTATATGTCTTCTTTGACATTATAGAATTGGAATTGTTGCATATTTATGTGAATACATATTTATTTGAATGAATTAGGGCAGCATCAATATGCATACCATATCGGATATAATGGAACCTCTATGTAGTAGAGGAAGAATCATGGAATTGCTTAGCCTACATAGATTGTTTGCTTGGTTAGCATGTATTCAAGATATTAGTAAACTTGTGTAGACAAGTTAAGTATGACATCATTCCATAGGGAATAGCTGTATAGTCATGAATATGACATTTGGCTTAGTTGGACAACTAAATGATTGAAGTATTATGATGATGTACCTTGAGTTAAATCATGCAATTCCATGTAACACATTGGACCTTTGCAAATTTGCGAGGTTCGAGTGTTTGAGTTGTGTTACGAGTTTTTTCAGATTTTCTGGAGGGTCATTGACAGTGTTCCGACCTATGGCTCGCATCGCGAGAATCGAGATTTAAACTTAGCACCAATATCTCCAAACTGAAGATTATTGGGTTGCTCTCGGGTTTGTCTCTGCAGGGAAGTGTACCGGTACAACATTGATGTTGTACCGGAACAAGTGGTTGTGCCAGTACAACATCGAAAGTATATCGGTACAAATAGGTGTTTCTGTCAACCCGAGGCTTGGGTTTGGCTGGCTGGCTGGTTTTGTACCGGTACACTTTCTCGTGTAACGGTACACAATGCAGTTCACAGACTGCATGTTTCTAAGGGGTGTTTTTGCAATTGTAGCTTATCTATAAACACCCCCACAGCCCTTGAAGGCTCTTTTGAGCCCTAGAACGTGGAGGATCAGATGTGAGGTCTTCTCCCTTGGATTTTTTGTAAGGACCGAGATTTTGGCAGTATAGCTAAATTGATGATGTTTTATGTGTATTTTAATTACAAAAGCACTCGTCAAGTTTCAGGAGAAAACGAGTTAAAACGGAGTTGTTATGCGAGTTCCAGTATTCACTTAAAGTGAATAGTAACTCGGTTTTTCGGAGAAGCCACTGTGTGAAGTTAGCTTCTGACGCATATCGGACTCCGTTCATAGCGATCCAATAGCTCGTTTCGATCCGTTCAATTGTTCTGGAACTAATGGCGCTGACGGATTTTGAGTTTGATGCACGAATTTCGATAAATCGGAAAATACATGTTTTATATGTACTTGTGCGTAGTTTCTTCTGTTGGAGAGAGAAAGCGGATTTCGTCGCGAATCCGTGATCGATCAAGGTGAATCGAAATCGTAGCCTTGTTATCTCCGTCGTGCTGATCGCACTGGTGCGATCCGTTCACAAATCTGACGAACGGATCTGCGGAGATCGCGTGTTGATCGAGGAGAGGTCGGTGAGGGAAAAATAGTATTTTCGCAAAAGTAGCAACATTTTATGTACCGCTTCGCGTGAAATCGCATGTAGAGGTGTTTTTGCGCATTTTACACGCACTGTAAGGGACTCAGTATTAAATACTGAAGTTTGATGGGCTTTTCCGCAATTTGCACCTTATATATATAGTGTATNGTGCTGTGAGGGACTCGGAAAGAAATGTTGAGTTTTGAGGGGCTTTTCTGCAATTTGGAGCTATGTATTTAAGCTTTTCACCTTGGAACCCTAACCCTAGCCCTAGCCGCATCACCCTAGCCGACCTTGCCGCCTCTACCCCCTCCCCTGAGTGCACGGCGCGCACCCCAGCCGCCGGCGCATGCTGCCGGAGAAGGAGGTTCCTTCTCCCTGTAGCTCTCTCCTCCATCCCTCTCCCTCTATCTCTCTCTTCTTCTCGGGTTGCTGACGGATCTACATCCCTGTACCCTGCCAGTGTCGCCCCGACCTCGCCGGCGTCCCTCCCCGCCAACCGTCGCCACCTCCGCGAGCCGCCGCGGCCGCTGCTGTACCCTACTGCTGCCTCGACCGAGCCCAGGCCGAGGTGAACTCGCGGCCTCCCCGCACGCAGCCACCGCCTGAGCCCGCTCCCGCCGCCGTTCCCTGACCCTCGGCGACCTTTCCCGCCGGTCACCGCCGCCCCTGCGGGCCGCCGCCGCCGCCTCGGCCAGCTGCAGCTTTCCAGCATGAACCCAGGCCGAGGCAAGCCTGCGGTCCTTCCCGCGCCGCTGCCGCTTAGTGCCGCCCCGGCGACGACCCCCGAGACCCTCTAGCACCCCACCATCGGCCTGAGAAGCCGTCGTCGCCGCCGCACGCTTTGGGCGCCGCCGTCCAGGTCTGCAGACCGAGCCAAACTCAGCGCGGTCGCGCCCGAGCCGCGAGCTGCCGCCGCCGTCGCCCGCCGCCTCTTCCTCCTCCTCCAGCCTCTGGGGACCCGCCACCGCCGTCCCCAACTGGCCCCGGCCATCGCCGTCGCTGGGAGGAGCCGCTGGACCCGTGCCCTAGCTTGTGCGCGCTTGGTTCTCTCCACCGCCGCTGCCGCCACTTCCAGTCGCCGCCCAAGGTGAGCATCGTGTTCCTTACCTCCCCTGCACCCATCCCTGGCCCGCGCGCGTCTCGCCGTGCCGCCGAAAGCCGGCCGGAGCAAGCTTGCTCCGGCCAAGTCCGAAATAGGGTTTTACTTGGGTTGTTTACTGTTATGAGTTATCGAGTCTCCCCGATCTCTCCGGAAGGGAGCACGATGATCGTGGCAAATTTTTGATTATCGTGCTCACCTTAGATTCTGTCAGGGAGACTCCGTTCCACTATTTCGGCGGTGTCAACCCTATAGAGCCTTTTTTTGGCTGCTATTTTAGGTCTGCGTGCATTTTTTCGATGATCCGAGGCTGTTCCGATGCCTCCAAAGGTGAGCACGGTGATTGTTGGTCAGTGTTGATCACAGTGCTCACCGTACTTTGGATCAACAAAGTCCGGTTAGTTCTGTTCGGTGCGATTTTCCCTGGCTGTGCACTGTTCGTACAACTTCGGATTGCTCCCGCGCTTCCCACAGCGAGCCGTTGTGCTCCGGATCATGAGCACGGCCTACGGTATGTCGAGACCAAGCAGTACGTGTCTTGGCGGACCTTAAAAGTTCTCGGTTTGCGTGAACGAGCCATTTAATCGTCCGATTTACATAAAATGATAGGATTTTATGTAAATTGAGGGGCTTTTATGCAATTGTGCATTATGTGGTTACTGTGGGCAGTGCATTTGTGTGTGTGGACCTCTGGACTGATTGTCCATGATCCGATAGCCTTCGCAGAAATCGAGGAGTCGATTTTGGTGCGTTTTTCGGCAAAATTCACCGAAAGAATGCGGTTTCAGTTCGCATTTCTTCCGACGTGGTTTGTTTATCCTGTAAATTGTCGCTGAGCCTTGTTGGCTGGTCACCATCATCATTTTGTGGGTTCGGTGATGATGGGTGAGCGACGATGGGTTCCGGTGTCGAAATAGACGCTTCCGGGAACCCGTATTCGTACAATTATCCGACGATAATTGTGTAGCGGTGTTATCTTGTGTTTGCTGCCAAGACATCTAAACAGGAGTGTTTTGTGGCAGCGGATGACTTGTGATATGAGTCTGTGAGTTTCGGCACACATTGTGGGTCCCGACGGCGTCCCGGTACGATTTTCGGGACTTTCGGTGAGTTACGGTGATCGGTTTTGGAAACCGATTACAGGGATCTATGTGGGGTTTGTGAGTCTCGTGCTTTGGATTAGTGGGTTGGATACTGACCCGGTGGACCTTTGTAGGTCCGGTCAACTTGTGTGCATCCAGGTTTTTCGACGCTTTTGTGACAGGTGGGTGCTTCGAGCTGGTAGTCAATGAGATCATTTCACCTTCCTCTGTTCTTTCATTCAGTATTGTAGTCTCTACATGTCAGCTGTTTGCTTATCATTCGTACATCGTATCCCTTTGATTGCATTTGGATAGTTATGGATAGACATGTAGAGCAGGCTTATATTTGTATATCGCATCTCTGTGGACCTTGGGACCAGGCAACACATCGACTCTCTTATCATGTGTTTCGATCTGGTTGATCGTGGTTCGGCGTTGTACGCCCTAGTATCTATTATGGTTTGGCGTTGTACGCCTATGTTGTTGGCTTCGGCCTAGGCACCGGCTTCAGCCGGTTTTTGTTTGAGCATACCAGCATGACTTAGTCACAACACTTGGGAGTATTCATGACACCGGATCGGTTTGGCCACCGATCGGAGGCGTACGTATTCGGATGGGTCGTCCTGTGGGGGGGATAGATCGGGTCGGTGCAGATAGTGACAGATAGCGCTTGAGGTCTACGGACCAATATAGCAGGCACAGATTAGGTACAGTTTCTGGTTTATTACATTGAGGCATACTTGCATTGTTTCTATATAGTAGCAATTTTAGTTCTTGCTTCTTAATATACCTGTTAAGCCTACTGTAGTTCCTTTTCGCATCAGCAGTATATTATATATTATATATATATTATTATAATATATATAATATATATATATATATATATATATATTCATATATATATATATAATATATATATATCTTGTTTCTCTATCTCTTTTGGTTCAGGTGATTACGGCTTGCCATTCATGAGCTCTGTCGACCACTGCGAAACCATGGTTGCGGATTTCTCACCCCCCATTTCTCAGGTGATTCGGGCTTGGTGTTGGTGTGGGAGGCGCGACTGACGAGGACGATCTAGCTAGTCGGTATAACGACGTCACCCTGGTTACTTTCATTGCACTTCGTGTTTTAATAATAATGCGTTCAGTTTTAGAAACGATTCATACTTGATATTTGAATGTGTGAGCTATGAATGCCGTTTCCATTGCATGTAACTGGGCTTTATGGATTTGTGGATTTTGGTTTATGGAATCTTCAGTTAGGACGTATCATGTACTTGTGGTTCTCGGATTTGTATTTATGAATTTACAAATCGCGGTTCTTCTACCTCTTTGATGGTTAGTAGATTTCAAAATAGAGTTCCGTGTAGGAGAAACAGTTTTCGAATAGAACTTTTGCGAACCAAGAGTGAATGATTGAATTAGATTTAAAAACAAAGCTTCCGGGTGGGGAAAGCACTTATAAAATAGGTTGTGTGTTGATATCGTTATTGCATTGCATCATTCACGCCTAAGGAGTCTTTAGGAGGCATGATCATCTCTACAGGAATGTTAGTTGTATTGAAAAGCATTATCATGAATGGTGGTTGATTGGTATATATAGGTGTGATTAGATCCTGTTGTATCGGGGTACGACGTGCAAAGGACCAAAGGAGATTCTGTCCGAAGTGGACAGAGGAACTTTGTATTTGCGCGGTTCTTGCGTCTTGTGCGGCCAGGTTCCGAGAAAAAAAAAATGGCACATCTTCCGTCTACTTCTAATATTCCAAATAGTAATGGATTTAAAAAGGCTTTTAAAACTGGCCCCAGGGCGCTGACGATTTTTTGTCACGCCCGAGCCGCCGATCCTCTGTTGGCCGGTTCCGACGCCGTCAAACAGACGCCGACATGCGACAGAGTCTTCCCCATCATGTATGCCTAAGCTCAACATCCGTGTACAATGAGTATGAATTTTTGCACAACCGGAAGATACGCAATGGCATTTGCACCGAGGGCAAGCGATACGCAATAGTGAAAGTAATAAACTACACTTCAGGAAATCATTTACATTTTTGCCATCATTTACTTCTCTTTACATTCACATGAATTAAAATATAAGTTCATGCATGAAATATTAAAATATCTTTTACATCATTCTTGTTCTTTCTTAACATCTATAGTCATTCAACATACGAAAAAGCGTCACGCAATGTTATAATGGTAATGCCAACTACAAATGGACCCACTCGGGAGTCTTATCTCGGGCGCGATTACCAATACCACGGTCGTTTCCACCGGGCTCGCTCAGGGTCCCGGCTCTGTAGAAAGTGGGGGTGCGAAAATATAACAACAGTTCCCAGTTAGGTTTCGGCAATCGACCACGCCGACTTTCTCCCAACTAGGTCTAAATCAGTGCATAATAGAGAATAGATAGATAGTAACAAGTTTAAAGAATGCCAGCCTAATATGCTGACAATTATAATAATGCTATGCTCAATAAAGTAGTCATGATGAATGCAAGTCAGCTGCTCAGAAACCCAATCTCTAGCTAGCCGTAGGTTTCGCCCCACAATAAATCACCCGACTCAAATTCCAGTATCGGGGGAACTACTACACCCAACGAAGCACCGTCCTCTGGCGGAGCCTACTACCCCAGTGGACAACAACTCCGCAGCACATCGCCCGTGGGGGAGGCTTACCACCCTCGAGTAAGCGACTTACACGCGTGAGTATGAATCCAATCCTTAAACTATAAGGCATGTCGACTCAATCCCATTCTTAATTATAAGCAAGCATGCAACTATGACCTTAACTCTAAGTTGAAATTGCCATAACTGTCACTATCACATTTTACTTCATTCTTTTACTTTCACTATGTCAGTATACAACTACTATGTTCTGCTACACATGCCACATTGTTTCTTAAGTGTCATCTTCTAGCATTGTCGACTCATCAAATGTCACTTCTACCTTCGTATGTCAGATGTCAATTTGTTTATTAATTCCACTAAGTTCTTGTCACTTGTCATGCCATAAATAGAGATTTATAAAATTCTCACATTTCTTGCTAGTAACTTACATGATTTGTACTCACAAATGCAATAAATTGCTCAAATATATTTCCATACTATGCAAAATTTAACAGGAAGGACGTACGAGGTTACTCAATACACATATGCTCAAAATAACCTTTAGACATAAAGAAATTCCGGGGTCCTCAGATTGCCCCACCCACCTTGCATGGTTGCAAAAGTACTACGGTAAATTTCTTGAAATTTTTGAGCTCGTCATTTTTTCCGCCTGCGGTAAAACGAAGCAAATTAGGCTTTTTTCTCAATAACTTATCTAGACCTTTTTCGTAACGTCAGACGAGTTGTCCCAGCGTCGGAAATACCCGCTAATTAGCGTTCGTATTAAGGTCACATTTGCCTGAAAAATTCGGAGGCAAAAGCCCCAAATTGGCATATGGTGCTTAACAATGCACTTATCAATTTCTTGGGATTAAATCTTGTAGCAAGCCAAAATTAAAACTTAGAACACCAAGAAGCTCTCTAATACTATTTCAAGACCTTTGAACCATTCCTAGGGCATAAAAACTCAACCCTAGGTTTTTGTACCATGAAGAGCACAATGGTATAAACCTTGTTTCCATGTGTTTCTAAGGCCATTAGAGGCTTTCATATTCAGCTAAAAGTATCAAAACCTAAAGGCTTCTAGGGCGTAAATATCAGCCCTTAAGCCCTAATCTTACAAAAATGCCTCACCTTAGGCCAAAGCATCTCCAACGTGTCACCTTGGAGAGAGAGCCCGAGTCATTCAATCTTCCCAAAATCACCTCCCAAGCCTTGTCTACTTCTTCTCCTTCTGCCCCTCTTTAGAGAGGTTTCTAGAGAGACAAAACGGAAAATAAGAGGCGGAGCGAGAATGGTTGTGGGGAGAGAGAGAAGAGTTAGGGTTGGTATTAACATGTTGTAACAATTGAACACAACCCCCCATTCTTCTATTTTGCAGACAGACCAATTTGGGTAATGCCAGTCCAAAGTGCCACCGGGTACACTGGATTTTGTACTGTACACAATTACGCAGGAGGCCAACCCGAAGCCAAGCCTCCTCGGATTTACCAAAGTGTACCGGTACACACTAGGGGATGTACCGCGTACCTACATTCATCTTACGAAAAATCCAAACCTGAAACGCCTACTCTTCTCACGAGGCTGCTGGGTTTGTACGGTTACAACTCGCAGGTTCGTACCGGTACGACTTTTCCCAATTGGGTTTTGGCCCGTTTCGATCTATTTCGCGCCGATCCGATGCCAAAACCCCTTTTTAACACTTTAGAACTCATTTTTAACCATTCCAACCTGTTGGAATGCTAAAAGGAATTTGTCCAACTACTTTCTTTCGTATTGTTCGCTTTTAAATCCGCCGAGCAATGGCTAAAACTTGCTTAAACACTCTCGGACTCGACTTTCACCCTCTCAACATGTTGGTTAGGTTAATTGCGACTCTGTCCATCATTATTCTCTGCACTTTAAACCAATTTGGCTAAAGTTCGATAATCGCTATCGGGCCGTTTCAATGACGTTACATTCTCCACCCCTATAAATTAGTTTCACGTCGGCGTAAACTTATTTATTTGTAAACTTAAACTCATACCTCAATTCAGCTATTAAAGATGAGGGTAATGCCTCCGCATTGTGCTCTCGAGCTCCAGATCTTCCAATCGTCGTGCGTTGCTCCAAGGATTTTAACATACGAAATTTTACGGTTCGTAGTTTTCTCACTTCTCTGCATCGACGAATAAATGCCAAGAACTCCTCGTAAAGTCATATACTCTGAAGCTCGTATCGGTTATAATACGAGAGAATGTACGCTCGGGGTATCGAATATAACTGCGGAGATTCGAGTACATGAAACACATCGTGCACTGCGCAACGTCGGCGTAGTGCTATCTTGTACGCCACCGCGCAACCCTCTTCCAACACGTCGAACGCGTCAGTTACCAGGCGACTTAGTGTTCCTCCGGCAGTCTAAACCGCCTAATGCCACGCATCGACCGATACCTTTAGGAAGACGTATCTGCAAGCGGCAAAACTCTATATCTTTCTCCGTTTGCGGGGGGGGGGACCCATACTTTTTGCCGAGCATTGTAGCCGAGTGGAGTCTTTGGCGGTGCAAGGCGAACTTTCTCTCCTCCTTCCGCACTACATCGGGGCAAAGAGCCACTCTCTCGCCCACATCGTCTCCAATGAATTGGAGAGCCGACACTTCCTTGCCATACAAAGGTCTCGAAATGGCGCCATCGCGATACTTTCTTGATAACATCTATTGGTACGCGAATTCAGCAACGGTAGATGATCGCGCTTAACCGCCCTTGTAATCAGTACACACGCACAAGCATATCCTCAAGTATTGTGTATCTGTCCTCTCCGACTTGTGACCAATCACTTTAAGATTGAAAATGCCGTGCTAAAGTCCGAAGCCGTGTGCCCAATGCTCCTGTAGGCTCCTCAAATGAGATGTGAATCCGAGTTCCCGATCCGATACAATTGATACCGGTAACACATGAGGTCTCACAACCTCGTCGAATATATAACTTGAGCCAACTTTGTCCCCCGACCAAAGTAATTGAATCGGTAACAAATGCCGCCGACTCGTCTCAACGGCGTCTACTATCACCCAATTGCATCATGTCACACCTGAGATCGGGGCATCCGCGTCACAAGTCCATCACGGAATTGTCCATTCTAAACCGGTATAGTGGCTTTGTAATTTCCGCCAGAAACCGCCGCTCCGTTTTTACATTTCGCAAGTAAGACATTGCGCAACAAACTCCCATGTCTTTCTTCATACCCGGCCACAATAATGCAATTTCAAATCTTTGGTACATTCTTGGTGCGCGGGGGTGGATACTATAAGGGAGATTGATGGCGCTCTTGCTAATCGCCTTCGCGGATGTCTCGTTCTTAGTTACACACCAACAATTTCGAAATTGAAGTGTGCGCGGTCCAATGCCAAATCAATCGAACTAACCACTCTACAACTTCCACCGTGCACCTTTTGGAATACTCATCGGACAGTTTGTCGCTCATTTTATTCTCGTCCAATAAAGTCGGGTTGCACCACTAAACGCGGCAAGTGTAGCCGGCAAATCCGGCGCTTACTACTCTAAATCAAGCCGTTTGGCATCTCTTTTTGTAATAGATGGTTGTGGGTTGTAATTACGTTGCCGAAGCCAATTTTTTCTCCAATTTCCTACTAAGTGCATCCGGCCACGACATTGCCTTCCCGGGGTGGTATAAAATGGTAACATCAGTAGTCTTTTCAAAATCTAACCAACCGCCGTTGCTGGCATATTAGTCCTTTGGTGAAAAGTAATTTGAAGTTTATGTGATTCCAGTATTAGATTCACAATATTCCCCGTATAGTAATAGCCTCCATAGCCTTCTGTGCAAATACCGCCGCTAGTCGCAGGTCGTGCGACAGGTAATTCTTTTTATAAGTCTTCAATTGCGCGCCGAAGCATACGCATCACCGCCCATTTTGCCACCAAGACACACCGGAGCAACCGACATAGGAAGCCATCATTGTCATACCACAAAGTGTCTCCCCGGCTCCGCAATGCTAAGCACGGGGTCGTCGTCAACCTTCCTCACTCCTTAAAAGCTGCGATCGCAATCGTCGCTCCACACTATTCACCGCTCCTTGGTGCGATAAGCGCGCGATGTGGGAGTGGTTATTTTTGCGAACCCTCCACAAACTGCCGTAGTTAGCCCGCTAGCCCAGAAGACCTGCGGACCTCGAACACTCGATCGGGGAGGCAAATCTTTAATTTGCCTCTACTTTCTTTCGGATCCACCGGCCAGATACCTCACCCGAAATCACCGTGTCCTAGCAAGTGACCTCCGATAGCCAAGCTCACATATTCGTCAACTTTGGCATAATAACTGCCTCCTTTCGAAGTATTTCCAACTACGCGTCCTCAACGTGCTCCTTGTGTTCTTCCTCGCGTCGAGAATATTACCAATACGTCGTTAATGGAAGACCCACGCACCCACCGTCCATCAGCGGACAGAAGACTCGAATTCATTAGTCCTAAAGACTGCGGGCATTATGTAAGCCAAACGGCATAACCGTGAAAACTCGTAATGCCATACCGCGGTAGGTATCGCTGTCTTGTGCACATCCTTGGGCGTACTTAACCTGATTGATACCCCATTGAGGTCATATTTGAATACGACCCATCGCCTTGCAAACTGATCGAGATAAATTATCAATCCTTGGCAACAGGTACTTGTTCTTAACTGTCATCTTGTTAACTCGCCGGTAATTGGCTATGCAGCAGTCGAAGTGTGCCATCTTTCTTTTTGCACAATACGGCACGAAGCTCCCCACCCCAGTCTGACACGCTCCACCGCTCACCAACCACGCCCTTTATCGAGCAAGTCTTGCAACTGTGCCTTATAAAGCTCTTTAGCAATGCCGGTGCATTCTGTACGGAGCTTTCGAAATGGCACCGCCCCGGAATCAAGATCAATAACAGAACTCGACTTCCCGGTCCGGTGGCAATCCTGGTAACTCCGCGTGCGAAACACATCTGAGATACTCGCCAATACAACGCGAATGCCCCCAACTCCGCGCTGTGCTCTGTTTGAGCGGTCCACCTTGTCGCCAAATAGGCTACACAATCCACCTGTCAATTATTGTTCCTCGCTTCTCGCGCCTAATACATCGCCGGCCAAAGCGCCTGGCTTTTACAACAGCGGGTTCTATACAGCTCTTTTGATTAGCCACGTTAACGTGATCACCTTACTTTCGCAATCTTATAACGGCATAGTATTTGAGAGCAATTGATCCCCAAAATGTACGTCGAAGCCCCCACAGCTGGTTTAACACCAATAGTTCGGATCAACATGATCCAATATGCCTATCTGTACCAGACAATCCAAACATCATGTATACATGGAACGAATGTCCAGGGTGTAATTCACCGGTCCAATAGTCCTCAATAAGTGTGACCTCCTATATCATGAGCTAGTGCGAATGATGCCGATATGCATAATGCATGCCACCTGTGTCAAAAACGCTCATAGCTCTGTGCCCTCTGATCAGGATAATACTCTCCACGACATCGTCGAGAACTCTCGTATCGGTCCTTCCACCTGAGTGGCAAAAATCCGCCACTCGGTTGCTCTCGCGATGCTTCGGCTGACGCGATGCAGAAGAGCGTCCAGTGACATAGCCAGTGTAACTCCCGCCAGCTGTCTCGGTCGAAGAACTGAGCCGCCGTCGGTGCAGACGACGCCCATCTCGGGCCACTCCGAGTAATGGCGCCTGCGCATTTGAAGCACTTACCTCGGCTTGCGGGCACAGCGAGTCGATGTGCCGCCGCCAAATCACGCATCGGAGAGGCTTCCCGCTCCTTGCTTGCTGTCAGGGCATACCGAGGGGGTTTCTTTGCACTTGGCCGGCCCCGGCACAGCCGCGCTCCGCTTCTGGCATTGTCCTTTGCTCGGCTAGCGGACTCGCGCTCCTCATGTTCGTGGGCATAGCCATGCTCGCCCCACAAGACCGCATCAAAGACCTCAGCAAAGGTCGTAGCTTAAGGATTTGCACAGCCCCTGAATTACCGGGCCGACTCTCGCAAGAACCAATCGGGCCCGGCCCGGTTCATCAAGACAACCTTTGGACCAATCGATAAGGGTAGGAGAACTCCTGTCGTATGTCCGCTACGAGCGATTCTCCCATGCCTCAACTTGCGAAATTTTCTTGGCAATTTCCGCTTTCACCGTGTCGGGGAAGTTAATTGTTGCGAATACGCCCTCTTGAAGCTCCATCCCACAACATAGCGGAGGATCGGAATCGATTCACGCCTAACATGCTTCCACCACACCTTCGCGCCTTCTTAGGCAATGTGCTGGTGAGGTACACCATGTCCTTCTCCGGAGGTCTACAAAGTCCTCAAAAAAGAGCGGTCTCCATGGAGTCAATCCATGATCCATCCACCACTACCAGGTTCACGCTCTCCCTTCGAACGATAGGTGGGTTGACTTGTTGAACTGTCGCAGAGCCTCTAACGCACGCTCACCGCTCCGGCAACAATCATCCGCCCCACTATTCGGGTTCGTTGAGGCTCGCCCGAATCGGCGGTATCGGCGTAACTAGCACAGCTGCTGCGGCCACACGCCCTAGGCAGGGTCTGTTGCACCATACAGGCGCACAGGGTGCACGGCCTCCACTGTGCCGCCGCCTGCTGTCGCTCTAGGTCTAGTGCCTTAGAGCCTTTGGATCTGCTCCCTGTGTTGGCGTTAAACGGACTCCGCTTGCGCTGCCACACTACGCAATAAGCGTGGCCATTGCTCCCGAAGCTTCCCGTCGCAGCCGTGCTACGGGTTGCACCCCGGGAGCCGCACTTTGGCTCCTCGCCATAGGACCGATTCGGCGGTCGACCACGTGGCATCTTAGGTCGTCACGAGGTGGCATATGCTTCCTGAAAGAAGCAATTCACATTAGTTACTCATTACTATACGAAATTACCCAATGTCGGCGCAAGAGAATGTAAGCTGTATTTATTTTTCTTACACAAGCATCATGTCGTCTGGCGCCAATCAGCAACACAAGGAAAAGAAAACAAATAACAACTTAATTTAGTCCCTCCCACCTTAGAGACATGCTAACAATACACCAAATCAATCTTTCGCGGTATACTATTGATTCAACGGTCACTCACGTCTCCCTAGGTGCCTTAACGGTCTTTCCCCACCTAGAGGGTCTCTATCGTCCCATCCTCTATGTCCTTTCACCTTTGTGGCTGTTTACGCTAATGGATACATTATATCTTACGTCCTGGGGGGAGCCCCGATCCTTTTTGGCGTCGGGCGGCCGCGGTGCGAATATAGCGCGAACGAGAGCAGAGTCTCCCGCTGTCCCCCCAAGGCTCACATCCTAGACAATAGAGTGATGAATTTTGACAAAACGGGAAGATGACGCAATGGCTTGCACGAGGGCAAGCGATATGCAATAGTGAAGATAAGTAAACTGACACTTAGAAGAATCATTACATTTTGCATCATTTCTTCTCTTTTACATCCAATCGGAATTAAATATAAGTTCTTCGTAGTTGCAAATATAAAAATATCTTTACATCATTCCTTGCTTCTTTGCTTACATCTCTCACTCATTCAAATGGTGCGTGTATAAAGATTATGAACTACAAATGTGGAAAAACCTACGGGAAGTCTCTATTAGGCCGATGCTCTTACCGCGGTCGGCGTCGGCTCGCTCCGGAGTCAGGCTCCTGTGAGAAATAGTTGGCGGAGAGAATACAAATTAAGGTCCAGGTGGGTTCGGCAACGGATGACGCCGACTTTCCCACAGGATCTAAATCAGGCAAATAGAAGTAATAGTAGTATACCAAGCTAAAGCAAGCAGCTAATATCGCCTGAACAATAAAATAATGCTCATGGCTCATAAAGTACTCCATGATGAATACAAGGTCACTGCTCAGAACCCAAATCTCTAGGCTCAGCCGTAGGTTCGGGCCCACATGACTCCCCCACTTCAAATTCCGAGTATCGGGGAATACTACACCCGACAGGACCGTCCTCTGGGGGAGGGAGACTCACCGGAGTGATAACAACTCCGGAGCACATAGCCGAGAGGAGCTGACCACCCTCGAGTAACGGCCGAGCGACTCACACGGCAAGCGCG
>NC_033636.1:1204336-1216011 GCF_001540865.1 Ananas comosus
TACTAATAATGTTAGAATAAGGAAGGTAAAAGAATGTAGGGATTCATTTCCGGCTGAGTCCCATGGCGATAGAGACCAGAGCCACCATCCCGCGATTGATACTACGATGCGGGAGCGGAGCGCGGCGGCGCGGCGAGTGCACACTTGGACATTGGTTAAATCGGATTGTATTTGGAAGTTAAATGTAATAAGTATTTGGGATGTAAAATGTATGAATGTGAATGTATGTAATAACATAGGATGTGTTATGTTGTTTGATACCTTCCATTATGCAATCTTTGATTGAAATGTGTTTCTGGTTGGAATTTTGTACATTATATTGATTGCGACGCCTTGAATGTACAGGGGAGACTCTGTCCGCGGTACAGAAAAAATCCTGTCCGTTCGGCGGTCTGTTGCGGCGCCGCGACCCTGCCAAATAGGCGGGCGGTCGCGGGGCGTGACAGGAAACTAGACACATACGGTGTTCTAATCTCACAAGAAGCCACACTAAAAACTCTTTAATAGTAGAATTAACTAACCAAGTAGATATAGTTAATAGGATTGTCGATTCGTAAGCTCAATCATTGAAAACAATTTATGACTATATATAAAAAGCTCTATACTCATAAGAGTATAGTAGCCCTAGCATATAGTTAAAAAAATCTTAAAGAGCATCTCAACTAAAAATTAGCGAGTTATTTCTGTTTAATTTCTTGGTGGTTTTGGAACAGGATCATGTATGTGGCTTTTGTAGCGTGGGTCATCAGTATTTATACTTGTGAATTGGAGCGTAAGGAGGAAAAAAGTTCTCATGGAAAGAGAGAGCTAGGGCTGGGAAATTTAGAAAAAGGGCTCCGACTGAATTTATCTTGTGTATAAGAGATGTCAGATATAATTCATCTCTTGATCGGCGAACCTTATTTCACATATATTTTTCAGTTTATTTTTTCTCTGTTTTTTTGGTTTCTTTTCTTTTTTGGTTTCAAAGCGACGAATTTATGGCAAAATTTCTTTGGATGCTTCTATTGTGAAATTCCATTTATCGTACCAACCATCCCTAGCGCAAGTGGCAAAGAGCTTTGTGGTTGGGACCCAAAGTCCCAAGTTTGAATCTTACTTGATTCACATTTCCAACTAAGTTTATTTTTAAAAGAAATAAACAAAGCATGTAGCATGCTATCTATCTCTCAAAAAAAGAAATTCCATTTATCATTAATGGGACAACTATTGGATTTATAGTAATTTATGCAGGAGCAATTTATAGATTATCAATAGTTAATAAGTCATCTCGTCAACTATAATAATTGATATATGAAAAGAC
This sequence comes from Ananas comosus, assembly GCF_001540865.1. Taxonomy (NCBI): domain Eukaryota; kingdom Viridiplantae; phylum Streptophyta; class Magnoliopsida; order Poales; family Bromeliaceae; genus Ananas; species Ananas comosus. The sequence goes on from NC_033636.1 coordinate 1,205,640, forward strand.
TCGAGCTTTAATTTTTAGCATTACTTTGGATTTGTTCTATTGAAGGTTTTCTGTAAAACACTATTAATCTCCATAATTTCAATCCATATGTCATGCTCTCCTTAAGGTTTGCCGATGAGACCTGCCTGCCAGAGTCTCTCATTTTTTTGATTTCTGCTCTACAATCATTTCGCTCTTTGATCACTACTCCACAGTATGCCCGCTCGCCTTCCCCGGCCGTAACGTCCTCTTTGGCTTTCTGCCTCCTTAAATGCTACTTTTCAATCAGTTTGCTCTTCGTTCGCTCCTCCGTATTATGCCCGTTCGCCTTTCTTGTAAAGTCGTTGCCTCTTCAGCTTTTCCACCTTATTAATTTCTACTCTCATAATAAATGATAAAGAAGAAGACATAAAAAATGATAAGAGTGTTTTTTTTTTTTTTTTTTTTTTTTTTTTGAGAGAGAGAGAGAGAGAGAGAGAGAGAGAGAGAGAGAGGTAGCACGCTACCCGCTTTGTTTATTTCATTTAGAAATAAATTTAGCTTGAAATGTGAATCAACTAGGATTCGAACTTGGATCTCGGGTGCCAACCATCAAGCCCTTTGCCACTTGCTTTAGGAACGGTCGGTATAAGAGTAAAATTGTTAAGAATACTGAATAACTTGTTATATTTCATCAATAATCTAAACATAATATATAGGTTATTGGCAAATGGATGTATGGAAATTGAGTCTTTAATTACAATTTAGGTACTTAGACTACATTATTACTTTAAAATTTATTCATATGTCTGTCATATTTTCCTTTCTACCTTCTCTTCAGTTTTTTTTGCATTCTGTTGTATTCATAGTGCATTTAAATTTCTTTTCTTCTCAAAAATTCGAACCCGAACCCGAACCCGAAAATCAAATTAAAACTTGTACCCGGATCTGAACCCGGCGGGTTTTAAAAATTTATACTCATATCCATACCCGACCAAAAACCCGAAACCCGAATCCGGATCCGAACCCGGCGAGTTTTAAAAATCCATACCGTTGAATAAAGATCTAAGGGATAAAAATTATTAAATATTTTATATATTATATAAATAAATAAAAATAAATTATATATATATATATATATATATATATATATATATATATATATATATATATATATATATATAATTTATTCGGGTTTGGGTTCGGGTTCGGGTCTAGTAAATACAAAATCCATAACCGTATCCATATTTGTCAAGTTTTTATTTTCTATACCCATAATAGAATTCATACCTGTTTAGCTCAGGTAAATCCGTCCTGTTCGGATTCAGGTTGGGATAATTTTCGGGTATCCGTACCCATTGACATCCGTATCTAAAACACAATAGAATTAATCGCATACATCCTAACATTATTTTTATTCCATGTTCTAGAACAACTGTTTAGCTCCATTTTTATTCTTCCACTTGAATTCTATTACTGTAGAAAACGAAAACGAAACGATTAACCTAGAATAACACACCAGACCATTTTTTTAGGACCAATGGGTTAAAATTATTAAAACCTCAGATATTATATAGTAAAGGGAAATTAACAGGAAGGACATCATTTTATAGACATGAGAGAGAACAACCAATCTCTTGCTTAGAAGGAGATAAAGTCGTTTTAGGATTAATTGATAAAGATTCAGAAGAACAAGTATTCAAACAAAATTTAGACTTAATGCATTTGGGATTAATTGTGATAGGCATAAACAGAACCTACGCGCGTACACCGGCACCATTAGGATTAACAAAAATGGATATGAATCACAACAGAGGCATATTTTATTTTATTTTTTTTTTGAGAGATAGGTAGCACGCTACCCGCTTCGTTTATTTCATTTAGAAATATACTTAGCTGGAAATGTGAATCAACTAGGATTCGAACTTGGGTCTCGGGTACCAACCACCAAACCCTTTGCCACTTAGCTGGAAATGTGAGGCATATTTTATTGTAGTCCAGATTTTCTTATGCAAACTGAGAAATTTGCAAAACATGTAAAATTAGTAGAAATTCAGACAAAAATGTGGTTGGTACAAACCTAATGATATGTGTTGGTTAATTATGTAGGATTATTAACAGAAACAAGCCGAACAAATTTTAAATTAAAATATTGACGGCGTAGTAGGATTTAGATTTACCTACTAACGAATCATCGTCTAATCTAAACCTACCAATAAATAATGAACTAAATTTAGTTTATTTAGATTCTAATTTAGTTAATTTAGAGTCTAATTTTATAAATAGTGAAGAAGGTGAAGAAGACGAAGAAGAAGACGACTTAAGTCCAGAAGAAGAACAAATGTTAACTGAATAGATAAGACAAAAGAGGAAAGAAAGAGCAGAAAGGGATAACGAATTTGGGGCCCAAATCAATACAAATCTTTCTTTTCTTTTAATGATCTAGAAATTATTAACAAATTTTTAGACAAATTGGAAGTAGTAGTTGATAATAATCGAATTTTTAGACAATTTGAACTAGTTGATAATAATCCCAAGAATCCAAAACCCAGTTTAGAAATAAAACACTTGCTGAAAAACTAGGCCAGAGATCTTTTGCACCAGCAGAATCAGCAACCACAATAACACCATATTCATCAGGAAATTAATGTTCCGAGAAAACCAGTATCTTATGCAATCGATCAAGAAATTTATCCATATGGAAGAAATGTAAAATCCCGAGGAAAACGTTTGCCATTAGATAAACCTATCAAATTTCAAGACACAGGATCAAGAAAAATCCTCAATATAGTGGCCCATGATCCTCATACTTGGAATCTAGCCATCACGGACACTGACACGAGACATAAGACACGACACGACTCGAACACGATGACTCGATAGCTTTCAAAAAATTAGGACACGGACACGGCATGAACGCCGCTAATAAAATATAATATTATTAAAATAATAATATATATTTATTATGTATAAAATATTAATTTTGATAAAATATTATTATATTTCTCATTCGAATGGAAGTTAATAAAATTTTTATTAATAATTCATATATTTTAAGAAAAAAATTCTGCACCATATATATATTCTCAAAAAAATTATATGCATTCATCAAAAAGCTAAAATATTTATCATCTTATATTTATAACGCATAAAAAAAAGTAAAATAAAAAATATGTATATCTTTTTTTTTTTATTTGCGTTATAAATCGGCATTAAATACGCGTCCAAGGAGTGTCCACATAGGACACGTGTCCGACATGGATACATGAGTGTTCGACACGGACACACTAGGCTAATAGAAGTGTCCGTGATACACAGCTTGGAATACTATTATACATGTATGGAAAGGGTTAGTACGAGCCCATTACATTCGAAATATTTCTAGGGATAATGCAGAAGAAATGTATTGATACCCAGAGACATTTTTGGGAGAATCAGTGAAAGGACTCTGGGAACAAATTAAAACTAACTACCCAACTGATTTTCAAGAACTAAAACTAATCCATATATTTTGTTAATAAACTACACTCTTTGGTTACTGGCCAAGAGCTGCATTCTAGTCATATAGGATTACAAAAGGATGCATTAATAAAATTAGAACAATTACCGACTGTCCCTAGAGCAAGTGGCAAAAGGCTTGGTGGTTGGTACCTGAGACTCAAGTTTGAATCCTAGTTGATTCACATTTCCAGCTAAGTTTATTTCTAAATGAAATAAACGAAGCAGGTAGCATGCTACCTATCTCTCAAAAAAAGAAAAAAGAAAAAAAGAACAATTAAGTATTGACAATTAGATATATATTAAAAGTTCTTCAATGATTACTTTTGTTACTCTAGTATTAGTGGAAATTCTTCAAGTAATGAGCTCGGAGACAAGTTATTTAATAAATTACCTGGAGCATTAGGAAGGGAAATCACAAGAAGATGGGAAGAACTACTGGTTGTAAAAGGTAGTCCCAAGACAGGTTGGTCTATAGGACATAGGATTCAATTTATTATCACTATTTTACAAGAAAAGTGTACTAATATCCTATTTTAATCCCGTGTTTTGAAATTTACTAGGTTTCTCTAATGACAAACGTTTTCCTCGGGATTTTACATTTCTTCCATATGGATAAATTTCTTGTTTGGTTGCATAAGATACTGGTTTTCTTGGAATTAACATTTCCTGTGAGCCTAGAAAACGTTTTACGCATAATCTGTCGTTTCTCTGGAATATCTTTGAATGGGCCTCCGGCTTCAGGATCAATATGAGGAAATCGGAACTATACTACCTGGGATCCAACCCTCGTAAAGTTGTTAGACCTGCCAACATCTTACAATGCAAAGTTGGTAAGCTACCTTTTCGCTACCTGGGACTACCCCTCCACAACTCGAAACTTCGAAAGGAGCACTGGTCTGTGGTTATCAACCGCATAGAGGCCAAAATCGACAGCTAGAAAGCTAAACTACTCTCCCTAGGGGGTGGACTAACCCTGGTCAATTCGGTACTCACCAACCTACCACTTTTCTATTTCTCGATCTTCAAAGCACCACAATAGGTATTGCACCGGATAGAAGGCCTCAGAAGAGCTTCCTTCTGGAAAAGATGCTCAAAAGTTACCTGTGGGGCATGTCTCGTCAATTGGAAATCTATCTGTAGAAGCAAGAGAGGAGGATTACGGATTCTTGACATGGAATGCATGAATTCGGCTCTTTTAACCAAATGGTGGTGGCGATACTTTTCTGACCCAAACCTACTCTGGTGCAGATTAGCCAGATCCCTCTACTACACCAGAAGAAGGCCATTACTTGACGGCAGAGCATTTGCTCCCTATTTGCAGTGGTGGACAGGTGTGGTCCGGTGTCGAGACATGTTCGCCTGTGGCGTGACTTACGAGCTAGGTGACGGAAGGAACATTAGGATGTGGAACGACATCTGGATAGGGGAAACCTCCCTTCGTACTCGTTTTTCGGATATCTACCAGATCTCTATGAACAAGGAGGCTCGTGTTTCCCAGTGCTGGAATCATGGCGGATGGAGATTGTGTTTTATATGCCGCGGCTACTCGGCGTCACGACCCATCGAAAACCGTAGACAGCTAACGACGTTTAAAGACTTGCTCCGAGGCCATCGCCCCTGCGACAGTCCAAACTCAATTTAATGGAGGTGGACCAATCAACTATTCTGTCACGCCCCGGGTTACACATTTCCCCGAGCACGCCAACAGACCCGCCGTATACGAAGAAATTTTTTCTGTATACGAAGCGAAGCTGTACTGAAACTGTAATCAAACAACACTACAACCAGTAGTATAGAGCTGCTAGAAAGAAAAAGAACAAGAAAAACAAAAGCGAGTTCCATATACATACATAAAATCCAGGTACAAAAAGGACTCGCCCCAACAAGTCATAACATCTGTATGTACATGAACTCAACAGAAGTAAATCTACCTGCAGCAGGGATCCTCTATCTCAGCAACTCGTCGGGTAGGGCTCTAGCTCGCAACGCTCTTGTCACGATCAGTCCCAGAAGATGCAATAGCCGGAACCGATGGCTCTGCAAAAGAAGGGTAACAACTGGGCGTAAGAACTATTGTAAAACAAGTAGTCCTCAGTGGGTGCCGCCCTCAACATCATCGGACCACCCACTAAGTCTACAGAAGGAAGTAAAGATAATAGGGAAAGCTGGAAGACAATCTACAGCTACATGCCACTACACTATCATGCTCTACACTAACCAACTGTAGTAAAAGTAAATCCTGACCCAATCTCATCAGGGACTGTGATACACCCGTCCCGCCTATCGAAGCTATACTAACAAACACCACGATAGGTAGTTAGTGGAGAGCAAGTCCAACTAGGACACAATGACACCAACGCAAAAGCACAAAGCACGACTCCGGAGTGGCACTCGTGGGAGCTACCCAACCGAGTATGCAAGCGTATCTCTGTCTAGCTCAATCAGGCTCTCATAGGCTATAGTCAAGTACACAGGGTCAAATTGATCAACCAACATGTCACGTGCCCTCAGCACAATCTGATGCTAAAATGGCAAACCTGGTCCACCGTCCGTCCCGACGGCACCCAACAGTCCAGAACAATCTGAACTCTACTGTAAAAATAGGCTCGACATCCCAGCACGAGCGTAACAGTAAACTACACTACCTAGGGTATCCACCACACTAATACTGCGACGATACAAAAATCATAATGGCTCCTAGAGCTAAATCTAGTAGTGTAAACAGGTGACAGATCCATAACACTGATTTTCTCCTATGTCATATCCAAGTCCAACATGTATACTTTATCCATAATAAAACTAAGCTCCAAATTCAGTTTAGATGTCAACAACATGAAAGATCATGAATTCGAGCTATTTACACGTGAAATGCATCCACCAAATATACATGCCGACAACGAGACATTAGGAATAGAATTCGATGATAAACCTACCTCGAAACGCTAAACCGGCACCGGCGCGACGTCGAAACGGTGGAATCACATGCTCGCTCGGCCTCCCAACGCAGCCACCACAACGCTCGTGTGCTCTAACAGTTCCGCGGCGCGACGTCGGCGTCAACCCAAGCTCCACGGCAACTCCACCGGAGCTCCACACGATCGGACCAAGCTAGAGAGAGAGAGATGAAGAAGCAATAAAAATCTATCTCTCTAACCCTTTACATACATATAAGCGGTGGAGAGGAGTGGGTGACACAAACGAGGTGAGAAATGACTCATTTGCCCTCTCACCTATCCCCATGTAGCGGTACAAGGCACCTGTACCGGTACAGATGGCAACCCGAGAGCAGCTGCTGGCCAATCGGGCGAAGTGTACCGGTATACCTTCGATGCTGTACCGGTACAGAAAGTGTACCGGTACAACCCTGATGTTGTACTGGTACAACAAGCAGAAAATCTGCAAATTCGCAGATTCCACTGCTAACTCCTGCTCTTGCGTCTCCGCTGAGTCCGTTTTGCGTCTATTTCGTGCCAACGAGACTCGGACTTGTCCCGACACCCTCACGGCGTGTCGACAAGCCTCAAAAAGCTGAACACCAGGGATACTACATATTCACTGTCAAATCCCTCTACCAGTTCATCACAGATGCGGGACAGCGTGTCCCAACGAACCGGTATATCTAGAAACTGAAAATTCTGACCAAAATCAAAGTCTTCATTTGGTTGCTGCTACGGAAGAGTTTACTCACTGTTGATAGACTACTCAAACGCGGAATGCTCATTGATCAGCACTGTGTCTTCTTTGCGGTACTCACGGAAAGCTGTGACCATCTATTCTGTACATGCGTATATGTAAGATACCTGCTCCTCAGTATGGAAGGATGGGGTACAATTGATGACAGCACGGGCGACGTCAACACTCTCTGGACTGGATCGTGCGACATCCCGGTTGACTCTTCGAGAACACAAGGCTTGACCCTCTTGGCTGCGACTTGGTAGGTGATCTGGACAGATAGAAACAACGCAATTTTCCGAGGAACCATGCACAACGCTACCCGGTCTCTTGAACGTATCAAACTTCTGCTAAACGATTGGAACTCACTATTGTGATGTGCTGTTTGGGCTTCAGCTACTATCCCTCCTCTCCCTACTAACACCCCTCTTTTCGTTTTTCTCTTTGTTTTCTTTTTACCTTTCATTTTTACTTCATTCTTTTTTGCCTGTTTTTTCGGAGGCCCTGGCTGCTTCCATATTATACGCTTAATTCATTTTGCTTAATAAATGAAGCTGGTAGCTTGCTACCTATTTCTCAAAAAAAACATTTCTTGATGAATATGGTTTAGGAGCTCTAGCTACAATGTCATGAAACGGTGTTCTTATGGTTGTCGATTCGGCTTGCGCAGAAGATCCTTGGCCTTCTTCAGCAAGTGTTATTTCTAAACTGTGTTTTGGATTTTTGGGATTAATCTATTTCGATTTCGATTCTACTAAATTAATTCACCTAAATTTTACGAATTTAGAATGTACCAAAAGACTATCACTATAAGAATCTAGAATGTCGACATGAGTGGCATTTGGAAATAGGATTAGATAGTAATCCTTGCAATAGAATTCAAAATGACCTTCAAAATGACTTTTTGGACATTTTGAAATAATTTATAGCCTGTATTAACTCATTAATAGAATATTTTCGAACCATTAAAACCAACTGTTTTTTCTTCTTTGTCGTCTTTAGAGGACATAAAATAGGAGTTTTCCACACATGGCTAGAAGTTGTAGAACAAACCCACAATATCCCTAATCCTCGGTTTAAGAGCTTTACCACTCTTTTGGGAGCCCTACATACAACGCGTCATTTCTTTGGTCTAATTTTTTTCATTTCTCCATCTATCCGAAAATCCCAAGAAATACCTCCCTCCCATAGTATTGTTCATAATAATAGCAAAATAATTTTTTGTAATCATTGCGAGACATTGACAAGAACAGTAGTCCACAAACTCCATTAGAGTAGTCAAGCAGTGATAGAAGAAAAACATACCTTACAACATGAAATCAAACAATTAAAAGAAAGATTAGCAATCTTAATCTTCGAGCTCAATCTTCACAACAAAAATAAATAAATAAAAAAAGTAAGGAGAAGAAAAAAAGGAAGATGAATTAGAAAGAAAATATTAGAAGAAATTCCACATTGATTACAGCCCCTACTAGGAGTCAGAATTATCTCAGAAGACATTCAACAACCACCAGCAAGAAGACAAATACCATCATCTAGCAGTGACTCTACTGGACTCTCTTCTCTACTTCCTTCACCAGAATGGACCGGCAAAGGCGCTAGAATTTCTAAATTTTATATATATATATATATATATATATAGAGAGAGTGNGGTCCGAAAATTTCGGATGTCATTCCGGTAGATCAAACAGTGAAAGTAGCATCACTGTTGAGAGAACGGTCGATTAGTGGCCAAGTTTGAGCACATGGGCCTAGTAGTACCTCAAGGTGAGGTAGGCGGTTGTACTCGTGCGACCAGTGTGCATAGGCAGGATTGCCTAACACTGGACTTAGTGTGCAACGCTATGGAGGCGTATGACGTTTGAGTAGAGTTACTCATGGAGTGCGAACTGGGTTCAGCCGAGTGAGTGAGTTGGCAGTAGCACTTGAGCATTGCTAGGTGTGAAGCATGCCATGGATCACTCGTGGGACAGGTGACTCGCATTAGATGCATAGTAGCCGGTAGTGGTGCGTGTGGCTCGGTAGAGCGTGTCGTGCGATTGATAGTACACCGAGAGTACGAGTGTGACCCAACCCGGGAATCTGTAACGGTTTGGGATCTTAGTTGCTCCTTGTTGGAGTGTGTGCGAATTCCCAAGTGAGAATTTCGCCCGATCATGATTGGGTCTGCATTTGCGAGCGAGGGACGCTGTGTATTGAGACAGGTTTAAGCTGTAGGCCTACGTAGGATTGGTGGACTTTGGTCCACCTGTGGAGACCGACGAGAGCGATTTGGCAGATAGCCTTATCGAAGGGTTTGACTCGAATTCACGAACGAAGCGCTCGTGTGAGCTCATTGCAAAAATAGTTTGATGTTAATCGTGGCATGTGGTATCAGATGATGAAGTACTCATTGTGAGACATCAAACGAGTGGAAAGCCACGTGATGTTGGAGATTATGCTCGTAAGCGAACTAAGACTTGAGAGGTGCCGAAGTGAGCCATCTCACGTTAAAGTTAATGGTCAGTGCGAAATTAGAGCACTCATAACGGAGCGATACATCGGTGATATTGCTCCTAAGCAATGTCGGTGATCGAATCAGAATGTATTCCCTGAAGGGAAGGTAAGTGCAAAGAAGAGTTCTTTGTGTATCGAATGGTGAGTGGTGTTGGAGCGCGTAGAGTCGTCGAGTATCGACTTGCGCTGCCACTATGACTTGCAAGACCCGTGATGCACTTTTGTATCACACCTTGCAAATGTGTTTAGGGTTAAACCCACGTCCTTCAGTATGAGCCGCTTNTGATCTGCACTATTGAAAGTATTTAGAAACTAAATTTTATAATTTTTCGATATTATTTACCTATCAAACAAGTAGTCTAAAATTGAACGACTGAAAATAAAAATCTCATAAAAAATGATGATAAAAGATTTAAATTCAAGATCAGATATACTGATCTTACTCTAAATAGTGAAAAGAATTTTCTATAAAATTTTCATTGCATTTGGATTGTTTTACACCGTTAAACTTACAAACACACCACATCGGCCATTAAAATTGTTAATTTTGAGATCTTTTGATCACTAGTCATATGATGTCGAAAAAATTTAAAATTTAGTTTCCAAATACTTTCAATAGTGTAGATCAAGTTTAACGGAGCCGATCATCAATTTGGAAGCCGCATCATCGATAACAACTTGGTAGCACGGTGCGCTCCGTGCTACCGATAGCATAATAGCCGGACTATATATATATATATATATA
>NC_033636.1:1216037-1228249 GCF_001540865.1 Ananas comosus
TNAGCAAAAAAAATTTTTTGTTATGAAATTTTTAACTCTTGAATGAAAAATTGTAAGATTAAGATGATATTAGTCCTTTCTGGTTGAATGATCCCTACTGAATTATAATATATAATCCAATGAATAAAAATAATAAAAATAATTGATCCAAAACTAAAAATTTGATAGTAAAAATTATTTTTTGCTATCAATAATATTCTAGCCCATCTCTCTCTCTCTCTCTCTCTCTCTCTCTCTCTCTCTCTCTCTCTCTCTCTCTCGCTATAGAGCTAGCTGGGGTTTCTGAGCTTGATCAAAAGAAAAAAATCAGAGCATCTCCAGTCAACATCAACAAGGCATCATCCACAGGCTCTAGTTAACATCAAGGGAACAACACGTCAATATCAACACAGCCATCTTCCGTACACCGAGCATCTTTAAAAGCACTCTTCTGGCACCTTCAATGCCCTTCCATATCCTTCTACGGCTCAAAAAAAGTAAAGACTTATGTATCGCAAGCTTTTCTAGCTAGCTGGCGAATATGTTTACAAAAAGACGATTCGCACTAACAACTTCTACGATCCTCCACCACCTGCAGACCATCTACAATAGGAAGCATCAACTTTACAGCGTACTACGGGGCATCTCCTTTTTACGACTCACTAGCTTCTATACCCTTCTCCACCGCCTCAGTCCATCTATAAATAGAAGGCAACTTCACGTACCAAAAATGTGACATCTCAGTAATTTCATATCGAATAATGTGAGAAAGTTTGATAGATTTATAAGTGACGAACACTTTAGTAATAATAATCGGGTTTAAATATTTTGGGCCGCTGGTTTGGGTCCAACGAGTTATTATTGCTAGCAGTTTTGATCGTTACTTTTGGTATCAGATCTTGATAATCAGCCGAAAGTGTGAGATAGATATCACATCGCTTGGTGAATCTGGGACTGTGTATGATTGGGCCGGGCTTTCGCCTGGTGAATCTGGGACTGTGTATGATTGGGCCGGGCTAATGAACACGTCAAGGCCTAAACGAGGGGTCCCACATTGAATAATATGGGAGAATGTGATGGATTTATAAGTGATGAACACACTAGTAATAAGAGTAGTAGTTCAGTATTTTCTCTCCTCTTCTTTCTTTTATAGAACTCTTTTCTACCCATCTTATAATTATAAAAGCTCTTTCTACCCATCTTAAAGATAGTGTTTGAATTGGGTACAAGAGAGGGGATAAGATGGTTATCCCCCCTCTTGTACCCAAACACTAATTTGGGTGGGTGGGAACACTTGTTCCCACCTACCCGGTACAACCGAGTATAGGTGAGAACAGGGGTGGGAACAATTTGTTCCCATCCCCCGGGTAGAGAGAGAGAGAGAGAGAAATTTTTGTTTTAAATTTAAATTTAAATTTTTAAAATTTAAAATTTATAATTTTGAAATTAAAAGTTTAAATTTTAAATTTGATATTTTTAAATTGTAAATTTTAAATTTGATATTTTTAATTTTTAAATTTTAAATTTGATATTTTATTTCTTTCAAATTTAAATTTGGTCTTAAATTTAAAATTTGATATTTAAAATTAAAATTTTAATTTTTAATTTTAAATTTTAAAATTTAAAAGTTAAAATTTAAAATTATAAGTTTCAAATTTAAAAATTTAAATTCAATTATATGGGTAATATCATTATTTTCTATTTATAACTACCAACTTGTAATATGCGGACTTTTGATACTTGTGTAGGTGTGAGAAAGAGGGTGGAAATGAGGTGAAACCGTTTTGGCGCGAAATTGACGCGAAAACGGATAAATTGCGCCAATATTTCTTTATGAGGGACCATATTACAAATAGCAAAATTACTGGATTAAGTTGCAAAATGGCTTGATCTTATCCTCTCTCCCTCTCTCTCTCCCTTTGAAGCTGCCAGAAAACAAGAGAAAAGAAAGAGAGAAAGAGAGAAGAAGAAGAAGAAGAAGAAGATGAAGATAACTTGGAGGCAAGGTAAAAATTTCCATTCTTCTCTTTCCCTTCCCTTCTTCTTCCCTTTCTTTTCCCTTCTTTCCTCTCTTCTCCTTTCCTTCTTCCTTTCCTTCTTCCTTTCCTTCTTTCCTCTTCTTCCCCTGCTGCTGCTGGTGCAGTTTTGCAACCTTGCTGCTGCTGCGAGGTACTGTAGCAGCAGCAGCAGCAGCTCAGCAGCAGCAGCAGCTCAGCAGCAGCAGCAGCAGATTGCTGCTGCAGGCTGCCCAGTAGCAGCAACAAATTGTTGCTACTGCAGAGGCAGCAAAAAAGAAAGAAAGAAAAGGAAAAGAGAAGAGGAAAAGAAGAAATGAAAGGAAGAGGAAGAATGAAAAAGAGAAATCAAGAGAGAGAGAGAGAGATGGAAAGAAAAGAATAGATAGAATAACATGAATGAAGTGGATGTAGAAATTGGATCGAGTGATGCAATTGCCATGATTCGCACCTCTAATCTTCAATTGATGCACGCAGGGTGTTCGAGAGTGTGAATTAGTGTGATACACATTTCCGATGAGGCGCAATGAGGTGCAATTTAAGTAATTTCGGAAAATCGTGCGAAGGGTCGCGTGTAGCCTTTCTTTTATCGGAGTCGACATAGCGAGTCGAGGTGGGTTCCGAGTCGTCGAAAACGGCGAATTTCCCCCTATGTCTATTTTGGTACAAGCTATATAATATTTGAATTTGCGCATCTAATTTATCTTTTTATTGATCCTCAGACCGTGAAAAATTGAAGCATGATAGAGATTTAGCATTGACATCTGATTATGCGCGGAAGTATGTATATGCATATGCGTATGGTGATCCACCTTATACTCACATTTTTATCCAAACACAATTTTTCTAGTTCCAGCTTATACTTACATTTTTATCCAAACAAAAAAATGCCATTTTTCTTACAAAAATTCATACTTATACTTATCCCCGATATAACTAGTTCTTATTTATATCCAAACCAAACGAAGCCTACGAATCTCTTGTATATAATACCGTCTCCACCTCTTCGGGCTTCCTTAAAGGGAACCCTTTTAATGCATCTTATAATATCCTAAGAATCCTTTGTATATAATACCGTCTCCACCTATTCGGGTTTCCTTAAAGGGAACCCTTTTAATGTATCTACTAGTGAAGTTACCCACGCATTGCAGCGGGCTGATGCTATAGAAGACAGAAGATTCACAAAATAAAAATTTTAAATTTTTTGAATTGCCATAAGACATTAATAAATAAAGATAATATATATTAACATATACAAATAAAAGAGATGAAACAGATATACGTACAAATGTAACAAAATTTCAGTAAATGAATTATAAAAAATAGTAATGAAAGAAGCAGCAATAGAATTATTACTCCATACGTATCTTGATCACACTACCGACATCGGGGAGACGAATACCCATCTCCACATTACCTTTGCCACCATTATCAACGTCGAGCTCCTTTTTCGTCACTGCCACGTTGATTCCCTACAGATCTCTCCAAACGTACCACTTCTTTCCTCTCATTGACTCCAAATCTATCTTCGCTTTTCCCCGCGATGCTGCGCTACAATCCACGAAACTCTAATTTCAATACACATACAATTTAAAAACAAAAAGATAAAAAAATAAAAAAAATTACAAAATATGAACCATTCTTATGCGCCAAAAAAATAAAAAAAAAAGAGTACGAAGAAATCTTATTTTACTTATTTTCTTTTATGAAAGCAATTTGTATATATGAAATTGGACCATAAAAAAAATACATCTCTTATTTTTGTAACAGAGGACTATTAGCGTGTAAGAGAGTCCACAAAGCGAGGGCAAAGCGAGAGCTTTGGTGACGTTCACGGGTACGCCTAGCCTCGCCCCTTCTCATATGGCCTCGCAGAGGCATGTGACGCTCCGGCTTAGCACGTGATCGAGCCCGGAGCAGCAACCCCGATTCGGCACCGTTCGCCCCGCCCTCCACAAACTCCAAGCATTCGCTGAACCCAAACAATGCGCCCGAACAATCATGGCTCGACCCGAATGGCGTTGATGGGTTCGTACTCGCGTTCGAGAATAATAATAAGAATAATAGAATGAAGAGTTGGTTTGTAACATAGGACATTGTTGGAGTGTGGTATTTGGTTTCGGAGAATGAGGAGATGATGATGATGGGGTTTTAGTGGTGCTAATTGTGTGGATCATCGTAATTATTAAAGTTAATGATGCGTTAGTAACTCCTTGGTGGGGAGATGAAGAGTGTGGGTTTAAGATCGTAATTATTAAAGTTAATGATGCGTTAATAACTCCTTGGTGGGGAGATGAAGAGTGTGGGTTGTGATTAGAGAAGAGAGGAGAAGGTAAGGATAAAGGAGGGACCGCCACGTGGCAAGACTTCATGGAAAATAATGTATAGGTATAGAGGTATAGATAATCATGTAAGTCTCGATGTACTTTTTAATATATTATTTTATGTTTCTTTTGTTACGACAAACGCACAAATGAAAACGAAATTACGAATACAAAATAAACAAATCACAAGTAGAAGCAAAAGAAAAACACACAGATTTATGTAAAAAATTCTTTGCAGGAAAAAATCACAGGCGAGGAAGAAGAGAACTTCACTATAAAACGAAAAAAAGGGAATACAATATTCAGATAGTACAACCAACCACGATCTCACGCCTTTAGGGCAAAAACAAAAAGGAAAACTCTTAACGAGTTTCGGATCCGATCCGTACCTTCACAATTTTATTTTTCTATTTGGTCGCATCGCGAAACTGTCGGCGAGTCGAAAAACTCGAACTTGAGTCGATTATCAATTTTGAGTCACATCTAACATCTTTCATCCATGATATTTTTCTGGTTTCACCTAGATCTATCAGCCTATCCGAACATAGGTTATGCTTAAGGTTTTTCCTTAAGATGAATATTACATCTTGAGCAAGTATAAAGCATATACACTTGGCGAATTTCATAAGGGCTTGGGTGTCTGTTGAGGTCGTTCCGCCGTTGAGCTTAGACATTAGGCCTTTGGACAATTTCTTTCCCTGAAAACCGTACATCATGAGGGTCTTGTACACTATCAGTCTGTCTCAAGTGGTATTCATCTAAGGCGAAGTCCAAATAGTATAGCCGGCCGTAGAAGCTTGGTCTTAGGTCTGGGGAGGACGGTCGGTCTACTATCGAGCACATATTGCATGAAAAATATAATGAGATGAAGAACCAAAAGAAAGAAATTAAATTAAAGAACCTTAGACTTATATCTCTATAGGTACAAAAAGAAGGAAGTATCGATTAGGGATATTTTAAACCTAATCTTCTAAAGCCTTTTACTCATCAACCCCTATTTCTGTTTCTTTTTTGCATTTTATTCTAGCCCTTTATTTATATTATATACTATTTGAACAAATATATTATCTACTTTAATTTCATTATTAATATCTACTCTCTATTTAATATAAAAAAAATAGGTCAAGTAAACAATCGCCACGTATATCTAACAGTAACTATCCAATACACAACCGACTTTCTCGAATTTGTAGAACTAATCGCATACATCCTTACACCATATTTATTCCTTGTTGCAGAACTACTACTTAGCTCCATTTTTATTTTTCCACCTGAATCTTATTACGGTAGAAAATGAAAACGAAGAATAGGATAAATCTTAACTGAGCCAAGATCAAACAGCTCGCAAGAGCACAGTACTTTAGATGTGTTACCATATATATTACATACCATATATATATTATATATGTTACCATATATAATATATATATATATATATTACCATTTATGTTATATATATTACTATGTATATTACTTTCTTATTAGGATAATATTATTTATTTTTTTGTATAACAGGATATAATCCTGTACTTCCATGTAAAGCTTTTCCTTTCTCTATATAAGAGAATGGATTTAGATGAATAATATACAGAAAATTTCTCAAATCTCTTGTTTCAGGTCTCACCCTCGGGCCCCCTCCTCTATCGGTGGCTGAGATCTCCGGCGACCTCCCCGTCGGTCGCCACTGTCCCCGCGCGCCGCCGCTGCCGCCTTGGCAGCTTGCGGCCAAGCCGAGCGGGCTCGGGCCAAGGTAGCCCTAACTCTTGGCCCTCGCGTTGCCGCCGCCTTGGGCCACCTATGTTGCCCTCCTCCGGCCTCCGGCAACCTCTCACCGTTGTCCCGTTGCTCCTCGGCTGCCGCCTTGGCAGCTACGACTTGTTGAGCCCGAGCCGAGCCCGTGTGGGCTCGGGATGCTCCAGCACCGCAGCCGCGACCCTCTGCCGCCGGCCGCCGTGAGCGCTGCCTCCCCTGGGTCGGTCGCACTCATCCGCTGCCGGCTTATCCCTCCGCCGGAGCTCCTTGTAGGCCAGAATTGGCCCGTACCCTTCACGGGTTGTTGTGGCTAGGGCATCAATGTCCGTCGCCGACCGACGCGCGCCTCGGCCTCCCTCCGTCGCTCTCACCCTCCTTCCGCTGGTGCGCCCGCTGCCAAGCCGCTGCTGGCCATGCCATGGCCCCCCCATTGCCCGGTGAGCTTTGTTTAGCTTAATTGTGCACTGTTTGGGGTTGCCTCCACTGTTTCGAGAACCCGGGATTGTTCCAATGCCTCCGGAGGTGAGCACGGTGATCGTTGGTCAGTTCTGATCACAGTGCTCACCTCATTTAGGGTTAACGAGCCCCGGATGAGTGAATTAGAAGTGTTTTAGTTTTAGTGCGCAGTGTTTGTTGAACTTCGAGCCGCTCCCGCGCCTCCCACAGTGGACGGCCATGCTCCGAAGTATGAGCACGACCTCCGGCACGTCGAGACCTGTCAGCGGATGTCTCAGCTAGGCTCGAATGTCCTCAGTTTGCGCTGTCAATTCGTAAAACCCAAAAAATCACATAAAATGATGTGATTTTATGTAGTTGCAGGGGCTTATGTGCAAATTTANCCTGTGACCCGGTAAGCTTTTATTTAGCTGGTTTGCACAGTACTTCGGGTTCGGGTTGCTGTTCCGGCGGCCTGAGGGCACCCCGATGCTTTCAAAAGTGAGCACGATGATCCTTGATCAGTGCCGATCATCGTGCTCATCTCCTTTGGGGTCAGCAAGCCCCCGGTTTGCGAGTTAAGTGAGGTTTAGATTCAGTGCGCGTAGTTCGCTGAATTTTATGTCGCTTCCACGCTCTCCATAGTGGACGGTCATGCTCCAAATCGTGAGCACAGCCTCCGACATGTCGAGACCTATCAGCGTGTGTCTCGGCTAGCCTTGAAAAGCCTCAGTTTGCGCTGTCGAGCCGTAAAACCCCGAAAATCACATAAAATGATGTGATTTTAGGTGGTCGCAGAGACTTTTATGCAAATTTACCCTTTGTGGCTCCTGTGGGCAGTGTGTGTGGGTAGCGGGTGACCTCTGGACTGGTTGTCCAAGGTCCTGGGCCTTTTCGGAAATCGAATGTTGACTTCCGGTGCGTTTTTCGGCGAAATCTGCCGACGAAACGCGTTTTCGGTTTCGATTTCTTCCGACGGTGCCTCACTATAAATTATGTTGTCTCTGAGCCTTGTTGGCTGGTCACCCGCGTCGTTTTGAGGTTTCAAAATGACGGGTGAACGACGGTGGGTTCTGGTGTCGAAATTGATACTTTCGGGAACTCAGATCGGAACAATTATCCGATGATAATCGTTTCAATGTGAGGAGGTGTGTTTACTGCCAAGTCACACGAATAATAGTGTTTAGTGGTAGCGGGTGACTCGTAGCATGAGTCGGTGTGTTTCGGGACAGTTCGTGGGTCCCGGCGGAGTCCCGGTGCGAGTTTCGGGACTTCCAGCGAGTTACGGCAATCGGTTTTGGGAAATCGATTCCCGTGGGTTTATTACTGGGGATTGTGATCTAGTGATTCGTATTTGTGGGTTGGATTCTAACCCGGTGGACCCTTCGTAGGTCCGGTTGATACTTCTTCCGCAGTTAGGAGACCTGTGCCATATACGTACAGGTGGGTACTTTGACCAGAAGTCGGTATAGTGGTGCATGCTCGGTGACATTCTTTCTATCCTTCTCTTACTATTACCTTGCATATATTATGTTGAGCCTTGCACCCTTATTATTTCCTTATAGCTCTACTTGGTTTTTACATATCTAGCATCATGAGTAGAAGTAGAGCTGGTTTATGATTACATGTGAGCGGTTCTTGTATCCCGTACTACGACCTATTCGGTCAATTCGTTGCATCTAGCATTATGACCTACTTGGTTGGTTGGACTACTTGATGACCTATGCGGTTGGTGTACCCTAAGGGGTAAGATTGTCGGCTAGAGGCTGACGGCTAGTTCTGAATTATACTGATGCATAGCTTGTCATTTTTGTGACCTATTGGTTGGTTCTTGTGCATATATGTTAGTTGACTTTGAATGGTCGGTACTTGCATACCTTTGGGAGGACGTTGAGTTGTTCCATCCTAATTAACCTGAGTGATCGGTACTTGTGTTCCTTACAGTTCGATGACCTATTGGTCGGTATGACCCGAGGGGCGGTGATTGTCAGCTAGCTGCCGACGGTTGGCTTTTGAGCATATTAGCATCGATCGCCACATACTCGTTCGCATTTCACGTACACCAGCAGTTTGGCCACCGCAAGAGGGTGTTCTTTTCTGAAAAAGTGGTCGTACATCCGACCCGTGAACCCAGAGGCCTAGTCTGGGTTATATGCAACCTGTCAGTTTAGAGGCATAGTCTGGGCGATATATACAAGTAGAGTGGTAGTGGCACAGGCTTGAGGTCTGCGGACCGTCATGCCAGGTTTCTGATTGGATATTCTTGGGACTGATCGTCCGGTTGATGCATACTTGTATTTTGTTCTGTATTACAGTAACGGCTAATTATATTCCTATATACTGTTGTTTACTAATGCATCATTGCTACTGTAGTCATGATATCAATGTATGCATTCTATTCTATTTTACAGTAGCGGTAGTTACATGTTCTATCACTATTTTTCTTTTCTTCGGGCACTATAGCTACTGTATTTGTGATATTTACCTATGATTTTGATGATCTCTCTCTGCCGGTGAGTACTCCTCATCTTCGTCGGCTTGTGGTACCCACTGGGAGGGGAGAGATGTGTACATGTTCTTACCCCGACCCTCCTTTCAGGTGACGTCGCAGGTCCGAGTGAGGACGGTTCGTGAGGTGCGTGCTTAGTGATCGATAGAGCTACCGACCCGTCATTTTGGTTAAATTTTCTGAGTTGACTTTTTAAATAATTAATTTAGTATTTATGGTTCAGTTTGTTTTCACATTATTTGGATAAATATGATTTCGTGAATGTAATAAAGAACTTATGATTTTTTATGAGATGAAAACGATTTTCTACCCCTCATGGTAGCGTGTTTTAAAAGAAAAAGGTTTCCGTGTGTGAAACGGTTTTAAAAAGTTTACTTGGATTCAAATTTAAATTCGAATTCAAATTCCGATGTTGCATTTAATTTTTAATTTTTAATTTTAAATTCAAATTCACATTTCAAATTCTAAATTCTAATTTAATTTCAAACTTCGATTTGAAATTTCAAATTCAAAATGTGAATTTGAATTTGAAGTTTGAATTCAAATTTAGAATTGAAATCAAATCTTAAATTAAATTTAAATTTTGAATTCAAATTTAAAATTTAAAACCAAAATTCTGAATATGATTTTAAATTTAAATTGTTTCAAAACTTTCATTTTAAATGTAAATTGAAATATCAAAATCAAAATCAAAATTTTAAGTTTGAATTCAAAATTTAGATTCAATTTAAAATTCAAATTTAAAATTTGAATTGCAATTCAAAACTTTAATTCAGCTTTAAATTCAAATTTAAAATTCTAATTTTTCGTCAGTTTAAAATTTTAATTTTAATATTATTTTTGAATTTAAATTTAAAATTTTGTTTTTAGGGACTAAAGTGAAAAGGTGCAAAGTTTAGGGACCAAAATTAACATACAAAAGGATGCCAAATAGTTGCTGACATAGCGATTCCGTTAATTTTAAACGTTTTTTTAACGGTTTGGACGTAATTATAATAAAATCAATAGATTATGGACTCAATTGCAAAAAAAAAAAAAAAGTTGGGCACCCAAGTGAAAATTGGTGCAAAGGTTTGGGACCACTAGTGTAATTAACCCGCATTTAAAAACATCTAGAAATCAAATTTTATAATTTTTGACATTATTTATTTTACGATCAAAAGATCTCAAAATTAATAATTTTTAACGGCCGATATGAGATACTTGCTAGTTTAATAGTGCAAAAAAATCGAAATCGGTTAAATTTTTGATAGAAAATTCTATCACTATCTAGATAAAAATCAATATCTCTAATCTTAAATTGAAGAATCCGATCATCCATTTTTAGGACGCCGTTCGATTTTGACCATTCATTTTATGCCCGCTTGATTGATTTTATTATGACTTCAAAAAATTACGAAATTTATTTTTTAGAAGTTTTAAATACTCTAAATCTTATTTAACTGAGTGGATCGTCGAATCGAAAACTCTTCCATCGAAAACAACTTATGAGTACGAAGGGCTCTATACTCATAAGAGTATAGTAGCCCTTCTCTCTCTCTCTCTCTGTACATATGTATACAAATCTAATCTATATTTAAATCTTAATTTATTTTCACCCTACCTTCTACTCCCCTATCCTATGTTAGTTCCTACACATCCACTCTCCTACCCCTATGTTAGGCCAATTATACGATTAACGGCTATATTCGTCCTGTGCTAAGAAATACTTTACTTCAAAAGGAAAAGGTACGTATAGAAAATTTATTAGAACGATTAAAGAACATGGAGTGAGAAAGATATCAACATTATTTGTGATGGCCGCTTGAATGATTCTTAATATAGTTTTATATTTTTAAAGGCAATTAATAATGAATGTGTGGAGAAAAATAAATATTGTATTGCAAATTTAATTAAAGAGGTATTTTTCGAAGTTGGGCCATCGAAAGTAGTACATGTAAGGACCGAAATTTTGACAGTGTAGCTAAACTCTCTGTTGACGATATTTTTGTGTGTAATTTAATTACAAAAGCATTCGTCGAGTTTTGAAAGAAAACGAGTTAAAATAGAGATTCTACGCGATTTCCAAGTTTCACTTAAAGTGAATAGTAACTTGGTTTTTCGGAGAGCTCAATGCGTAGCGGTGGCTTCTGGCTCGTACCGGACTCTGTTCATAGCAGTCCAATAGCTCGTTTCGACCGGTTTAGCTATTCTGGAACTAATGGCACTGACGGATTTTGAGTTTGACGCACGAATTTCGAGAAAATCCAAAAATACGTGTTTTATATGTATTTGTGCGTAGTTCTTCTGTTGGAGAAATGGATCGGATTTCGTCGTGAATTTGCGACGGATCGAGGCGAAACAAAATTGTAGCTTTGTTGACTCTATTGTGCTGATCGTAGTGGTGTGATCCGTTCGCAAATCTGACGGGCGGATCTGCGGAGATTACGCGTTGATCGAGGAGAGGTCGATGATGGCAAAACGGTATTTTTGCAAAAGTTGCTATATTTTATGTATCGTTTCACATGAAACCGGACATGGAAGTGTGTTCGCGCATTTTACACGTGCTGAGAAGGACTCAGTATTAAATACTGAGGTTTAGGGGGCTAACTCGCAAAGTTGCACCTTGGTATATATATAGCTCGTAGGGTTTTTGATCCCCTAACCCTAACCCTAGCCCTAGCCGCACCTTGCCACCTTTTACTCCCTCCCTTGAGTGCACGACGCGCGCCCCAGCCGCCGGCGCACGCTGCCGGTCGTCGGAGAAGGAGGTTCCATCTCCCTGTAGCTCCCTCTCCATCTCTCTCTCCATCTCTCTCTCTTTTCTTCTCAGTTTGGAGCCTTGGCCAAGGCTGCATTGCCTCCCTGCACCTTGCCGTCGTCGCCCTGACACCGTCGGAGTTTCCCTCACCAGCCACGGCCTCCCCCGAGCGCTGCCGCCGCCGCCCCAGCACCCTGCTGCCAGCTAGGGCAGTTTTGGCCGAGCCGAACTCCATCTGCTAGCCGCGCGCCGCCGCCGCCTGAGACCACCCTGGCCACCTTCCCCGGAGCTTAGACGACCACCCCTGGCCGGTCGCCGCCGCCCCTGCAGGCTGCCGTCGCCGCCCCAGCACCCTGCTGCCAGCTAGGGCAGTTTTGGCCGAGCTGAACTCCATCTGCTAGCCACGCGCCGCCGCCGCCTGAGACCACCCCGGCCACCTTCCCCGGAGCTTAGGCGAC
>NC_033636.1:1228271-1282362 GCF_001540865.1 Ananas comosus
GGCTGCCGTCGCCGCCTCGGCCAGCTCGCGGCCGCCCCAGCCTACTCGGGCCGAGCTGACCCGCCTTCTCTCCTCTCGCACCGCCGCCGCCCGGAGCCACCCGTCCCGCCTCCCGCCGACCTCAGGCGACCTACCGCCGCCGCCCCATGGTGCACTGGCCGCCGTCGCTGCCGCCATTGCTCTGGAACCCGAGCTTCAACTCGTCCGAGCTTGTCTCTTTCCACCGTCGCCGCCGCCGCTCCTCGCCGCCAACTGAGGTGAGCACCACACTCCCTACCTCCCCCGCACCCATTCCTGGCCCGCACGCACCACGCCGTGCCGCCGAAAGCCGGCCGGAGCAAGCTTGCTCTGGCCAAGCCCAAAATAGGGCTATTCCTTGGCAGTTTGCTGTTCCGAGCTTCCCGAGCCTCCCTGATCTCTACGGAAGGGAGCACGGTGATCGTGGCAAATTTATGATCATCGTGCTCACCTTAGTTTTTGTCGTGGAGACTCTTTTCCGCTATTTCGGCGGTGTCGCTCTGTTAGAGCCTTTTTGGCTGCTGTTTCAGGATTATGCACATTTTTACGGCGATCCGAGGCTGTTCCGATGCCTTTGGAGGTGAGCACGGTGATCATGGATCAGTGCTGATCACAGTGCTCACCTTATTTTGGATCAGCGGATGTCGTATCATTCTGTTTGGTGCATTTTTCCCCGACTGCACGCTATTGGCAGAATTTTTGCGTTGCTCCCGCGCTTCCTACAGTGAGCTGTTGTGCTCCAGACCGTGAGCACGGCCTCCGGCATGTCGAGACCTGTCAGTACGCTTCTCGGCGGAACTTAGAAGTCCTCGGTTTGTGAGAACGAGTCATAGAAGTCGCCCGATTTACATAAAATGATGAATTTTATGTAAACATAGGGACTTTTATGCATTTGTACACCTTATGGCTACTGTGGGCAGTGCGTTGGTGTGTGTGGTGACCTTCAGACTGATTGTCCATGATCTGATAGCTTTTGCAGAAATCGAAAAGTCGATTTCGACGCGTTTTTCGGCGAAATTCGCCGAAAGAACGCGATTTTAGTTCGGATTTCTTCCGACGTGGTTTCGTTATCCTGTAAATTATTGCTGAGCCTTGTTGGCTTGTCACCATCATTATTTTGTGGGTTCGGTGATGATGGGTGAGCAACGGTGGGTTCCGATGTCGAAATAGACACTTTCGGGAACCAGGATTCGTACAATTACCTGGTGATAATTGTGTAGTGGTGTTATCTTGTGTTTACTGCCAAAACATACAAATCGGAGTGTTTTGGGGTAGCAGGTGACTCGTGACACGAGTCGGTGAGTTTCGGGACACTTAGTCGGTCCCGACGGCTTCCTGGTGTGGTTTTTGGGACTTTCGGTGAGTTACGGTGATCGATTTTGGAAAACCGATTACGGGGATCTTGTGTGGGGGGTTTGTGAATCTCGTGCTGGTTTGGATACTGACCTGGTGGATCTTCTTAGGTCCGGTAGACGCTGTGCGTACCCAGTGTTCCGACACAACAGTGACAGGTGGGTGCTTCGAGCTGGTAGTCGGTGAGATCGTTTCACCCTTCCTCTGTTCTTTCATATTAGTATCGTAGTCTCTACATGTCTTTGCTCTGATTATCATTCGTATATCTTACTTTGTTGGTTGCATTTTGTTAGTTGTTGATGGACATGTAGAGCAGGTTGCATATATATATATATATATATATATATATATACTGTATATCTGTGGACCTTGGGTCCCGGCAACACATCGACTTCTTTGTCGCGTGTTTCGATCTGGTTGATCGTGGTTCGGCGTTGTACACCCTTACACCTGGCTTCGGCCAAGGCACCGGTCTCTTTTTGTCGATTTTCGTTTTGAGTATATCAGCATGATTTAGTCACAGCACTGTGTATTCTAGACACCAGGTTTGTTTGGCCACCAACCAAGGGGTGTACGTATCCGGATAGGTCGTCGGTGACGCATGAGTAAGTTGGCAGTGTCTGCTCTGTGATAGGTAACGCTTGAGGTCTGCGGACTAATATAGCAGCATCAGATTGGGTTTGGTTTGGACTATTTACCCTTGAGGCATCCGATCAGTTGAGTTTTTTGTTACAGTAGTAGTTTCGTTCTTACTCAGTTATTATCCTGTTTCTATTACTACTGTAGTTGCTCTTATATCACATCATGCTCATATCTGTAGTTCTGTTTCATATCAGCATATATATTTGTTTATCTATCTTCTTTGGTTTCCGGTGATTACGGTTTGCCTTCATGGCTCTGTCGTACCGACTGGGAAACCATGGTTGCGATTTCTCACCCCCCATTCCCCCCAGGTGATATGGACGAGGAGTTAGATTTTGGGCTCGACGGGAGGACGATCTAGCTAGTCGGCAGTTGTGACCGTCACCCTGGTTATATTTCTTCCCGCATTTAGTAGTTGTTAATAATAAATAGTTTAGTTAGATGTTTGAATGTTTGTGATTTCCGTTATGCATGATTAGAGACGTTGTGGATCACTGGTTTTGGTTTTATGGATATTAAGTTCTCGGATTTGTGTATTTATACATATTTACGCATCGTGGTTTTCTACCCCTCGAGGTAGTCGGTTTTCAAAATAAAGTTTTCGTGTGGGAAACAGTTTTAAAAAGGTTTTCGAATGATTTGCATGAATGAATGAATTAGAGTTTAAAAACAAAAGCTTCCGTGTGGGGAGCACTTTTAAATAGGATGTTTGTTGTATTGTGCATTACATTATCCAGCGCCTAAGGAGTGCTTAGAGGCATGCATCATCTCTAAGGATCGTTAGTTATATGGAAATACATATCATGAATTGGTTGTTGATTGGTAAATGTAGGTTGTGGTTGAGATCCTGTTGTATAGTTGGTATGCCGTGCAAATACAAAGGAGACTCTGTCCGAGTGGATAGAGGAACTTTGTATTTGTGGCGGATCTGTACGTCACGTGGGCCAGGTTTAAAAAAAAAAAAAATTTGGCACATCTTCCGCAACTCTGTTTCAAAATGGTAATGAATTTTTAAAAAGGCTTTTAAAATCGGCCCCGGGGTGTGACAGATTAAGATGGTATCAGAGCGTGAAACAACTACAACTGCATTTACAAGTTTTCTAACTGAACCACTGGTTAGGTTGACCCATAGGAAGACCTAAGGTATATAGGCACGTGAGTGCGGTTTTGGGTTTGAGTCCCGGTGAGTTTGTATGTCGAGTCGTTTGGTTTGCTTGACGGTGTTTTCTGTTGCAGATGGCTCGTGGTAGGCCCCCTCGTCCGGGTCGTGGTGGTGGACGCGTCGGTGCGGAAACGCCCGGCAGTACTCGTGCTCCTCCGAGTGGGGGTGTTGGGGAGCAGTTGGGCGCGGAGCCGCTGAGTGGTACTCGGACTCAGCAGCTCGAGGCCCAGGTAGCTGATTTGAGGGGTCAGCTGGCGACCCTCTCTGGTTTGTTTCAGCAGTTCTTGCAGCAGCAGGCTGCGGCTACTGCTACCCCGGTCCCACCTTCGGCACAGGACACTCCGGTGAACGCGGATCCTCCCGCAACGCACGCGCCTGCCGTAGCTCCAGCCGTGACTACCACGACGACGACGGCCACCACGACAGTTTTCGCTGGGGGTACTGATACCCCTGCAACGGAAGGCGCCCGCATTAGGGCAAGGCTGGTGGAGTTTCGAAAGTTCGATCCGCTGAAGTTCGCAGAAAAGAGCGACGACGCCTGGGTGATCGAGCATTGGGTTACTCATATGGAGAAACTGTTTTGTGATCTACACATCGAGGAGCTGGATCGCGTCCCTCTAGCTGCTCACTGTCTTGAGAGGGATGCGTATTCGTGGTGGATCAGCTACTTCGAGCGCAAACTTGGGAGCATCTATCCAAGCTAGGAGGAGTTCCGGAGACTCCTTTACGAGCAGTACTTCAAGGATACCACTAAGCAGAATCTGGAGCGCGAGCTAGAGCGTCTCAAGCAAGGCAGTCGTACCGTAGCAGAGTATGAGTGAGACTTCTCTCGTATTATTGCACTGATTCCATTCGTAGTTCGTGATGAGTATCACAAGGCAAGGCTGTTCGCGAGAGGGCTAAGGCCCAGTATTCAACTTCTTATCGCGTCCCATGGCGCTTTGACGTTCGACGAGAGTCTGGATCGGGCACTAATGGTGCAGAACGATATGGATGAGGCTCAAATCAAACAAGATGCATTCGAGAAGACTGAGGATAGGAAGCAAGCACAGGAGAGTTTTGTTGGTGGTCAATCGAGCAATGGGCGACCACCCAAGCATCACAAAACGCAGTCCGGATTGAGCAGTTCCCCCGCTACATCTCAAAGGCAGAGCACCCCACCTTGTGTCTTCTATGGCAAGGCTCATAGAGTTTATGAGTGCCCAAAGCGCCACAATCGTTGTTACAAGTGTGGCCAACGCGGACATCTTAAGGCAGATTGCACCAATAGAGCAGGATCAGAGTCTGCAGCAGCGTCTACTCCAGCAGCTCTATGGCAGGATCGTGGCAGTACGGCGCACCCTTCGCCTGGACGTCTATCGTTATCCCGTCAAGTGAAGGAGGTACACCAGACAACTGACGGACGCGCTTACATGATGACACGTCAGGAAGATGATCAGTCGGCTGACGTGGTCGCAGGTATAATTTTGTTTATCGTAGTAAACAGCATGCTTTTCGTTTTAATGCATCTCCTCCTGGCATTGCATGCATGTATTGTTCTAGTTCGTTGTGTATAGCTAAACTTTCTTTAAGGGGGGGATGATGTAAGGACCGAGATTTTGGAAGTGTAGCTAAACTCTCTGTTGACGATGTTTTTGTGTGTAATTTAATTACAAAGCACTCGTCAAGTTTTGGGAGAAAACGAGTTAGAACGGAGATTCTACGCGATTTCCAAATTTCACTTAAAGTGAATAGTAACTTGTTTTTTCGGAGAGGTCAATGCGTAGAGGTGGCTTCTAGCTCGTACCGGACTCCGTTCATAGCAGTCCAATAGCTCGTTTCGACCGGTTTAGCTGTTCTGGAACTAATGGCGCTGACGAATTTTGAGTTTGACGCACGAATTTCGAGAAAATCCGAAAATACGTGTTTTATATGTATTTGTGCGTAGTTCTTCTGTTGGAGAGATGGATCGGATTTCGTCGTGAATCTGCGACGGATTGAGGCGAAACGAAATCGTAGCTTTATTGTCTCTATTGTGCTGATCGCACTGGTGTGATCCGTTTGCAAATCTGACGGGCGGATCTGCGGAGATTACGCGTTGATCGAGGAGAGGTCGGTGATGGCAAAACGGTATTTTTGCAAAAGTTGCGATATTTTATGTATCGTTTTGCGTGAAACCGGACGTGGAAGTGTGTTCGCGCATTTTACACACGCTGAGAAGGACTCAGTATTAAATACTAAGGATTGGGGGGCTAACTCGCAAAGTTGCACCTTGGTATATATATAGCTCCTAGGGTTTTTGATCCCCTAACCCTAACCCTAGCCCTAGCCGCACCTTGCCACCTTCTACTCCCTCTCTTGAGTGCACGGCGTGCGCCCCAGTCGCCGGCGCACGCTGCCGGTCGCCGGAGAAAGAGGTTCCATCTCCCTGTAGCTCCCTCTCCATCTCTCTCTCTCCATCTCTCTCTTTTCTTCTCGGTTTGGAGCCTTGGTCGAGGCTGCATTGCCTTCCTGCACCTTGCCGGCGTCGCCTCGACACCGTCAGTGTTTACCCCACCGGCCGCCGCCTCCCCCGAGCGCTACCGCCGTCGCCCCAGCACCCTGCTGCCAGCTAGGGCAGTTTTGGCCGAGCTGAACTCCATCTGCTAGCCACGCGCCGCCGCCGCCTGAGACCACCCCGGCCACCTTCCCCGGAGCTTAGGCGACCACCCCCGGCCGGTCGCCGCCGCCCCTGCAGGCTGCCGTCGCCGCCTCGGCCAGCTCGCGGCCGCCCCAGCCTACTCGGGCTTAGCGGACCCGCCTTCTCTCCTCTCGCGCCGTCGCCGCCCGGAGCCACCCATGCCGCCTCCCGCCGACCTCAGGCGACCCACCGCCGCCGCCCCGTGGTGCCCGGGCTGCTGCCGTGGCCACCATTGCTCTGGAACACGAGCTTCAACTCGTCCGCGCTTGTCTCTTTCCGCCATCGCCGCCGCCGCTCCTCGCCGCCAACTGAGGTGAGCACCACACTCCCTACCTCCCCCGCAGCCATTCCTGGCCCGCACGCACCACGCCGTGCCACCGGAAGCCGGCCGGAGCAAGCTTGCTCCGGCCAAGCCCGAAATAGGGCTATTCCTTGGCGGTTTGCTGTTCTGAGCTTCCCAAGCCTCCCTGATCTCTACAGAAGGGAGCATGGTGATCGTGGCAATTTTCTGATCATCGTGCTCACCTTAGTTTCTATCGGGGAGACTCCTTTCCGCTGTTTCGGCGGTGTCGCTCCATTAGAGCCTTTTTGGCTGCTATTTCAGGATTATGCACATTTTTACGGCGATCCGAGGCTGTTCCGATGCCTCTGCAGGTGAGCACGGTGATCATGGATCAGTGTTGATTTCGGTTCGGATTTCTTCCGAAATTCGCCGAAAGAACGCGGTTTCGGTTTGGATTTCTTCCGACGTGGTTTGGTTATCCTGTAAATTATCGCTGAGCCTTGTTGGCTGGTCGCCATCATTATTTTGTGGGTTCGGTGATGATGGGTGAGCGACGATCGGTTCCGGTGTCGAAATAGACACTTTCGGGAACCCGAATTCGTATATTATCCGGCAATAATTGTGTAGTGGTGTTATCTTGTGTTTGCTGCCAAAACATTCAAATCGGAGTGTTTTGGGGCAGCAGGTGACTCGTGACACGAATCGGTGAGTTTCGGGACACTTAGTGGGTCCCGATGGCATCCCGTTGTGTTTTTCGGGACTTCCGGTGAGTTACGGTGATCGGTTTTGGGAAACCGATTACGGGGATCTTGTGTGGGGGGTTTGTGAGTCTCGTGCTTTGGCTTAGTGATTTGGATACTGACCTGATGGATCTTCTTAGGTCCGGTAGACTCTGTGCGTACCCAGTGTTCCAACGCGACAGTGACAGGTGGGTGTTTCGAGCTGGTAGTCGGTGAGATCGTTTCACCCTTCCTCTATTCTTTCATATCAGTATCGTAGTCTCTACATGTCTTTGCTTTGATTATCATTTGTATATCTTACTTTGTTAGTTGCATTTTTTTAGTTGTTGATAGACATGTAGAGCAGGTTGCATATATATAAATATATATATATATATACTGTATATCTGTGGACCTTGGATCCAGGCAACACACTGACTCCTTTGTCGTGTGTTTCGATCTGGTTGATCGTGGTTCGACGTTGTACGCCCTTGCACCTGGCTTCGGCCAAGGCACCGGTCTCTTTTTGCCGGTTTTCGTTTTGATCATATCAGCATGATTTAGTCATAGCACTGTGTATTCTAGACACCTTGTTGGTTTGGCCACCAACCAAGGGGTGTACGTATCCGGATAGGTCGTCGGTGACGCATGAATAAGTTGGCAGTGTCTGCTCTGTGACAGGTAACGCTTGAGGTCTGCGGACCAATATGGCAGCATAAGATTGGGTTTGGTTTGGACTATTTACCCTTGAGGCATCCGATCAGTTGAGTTTTTTGTTCCAGTAGTAGTTTCGTTCTTGCTCAGTTATTATCCTGTTTCTATTACTACTGTAGTTGCTCTTATATCACATCATACTTATAACTGTAGTTCTGTTTTATATCAGCATATATATTTGTTTATCAATCTCCTTTGGTTTCCGGTGATTACGGTTTGCCTTCGTGGCTCTGTCGTACCCACTGAGAAACCATGGTTGCGGTTTCTCACCCCCCATTCCCCCCAGGTGACATGGACGAGGAGTTAGATTTTGGGCTCGACGGGAGGACGATCTAGCTAGTCGGCAGTAACGACCGTCACCCTGGTTATATTTCTTCCCGTATTTAGTAGTTGTTAATAATAAATAGTTCAGTTAGATGTTTGAATGTTTGTGATTTTTGTTATGCATGATTAGAGACTTTGTGGATCACTGATTTTGGTTTTATGGATATTCAGTTATCAGATTTGTGTATTTATACATATTTACGCATTGTGGTTTTCTGCCCCTCGAGGTAGTTGATTTTCAAAATAGAGTTTCCGTGTGGGAAACAGTTTTAAAAATATTTTCGAATGGTTTTCATGAATGAATGAATTAGAGTTTAAAAACAAAAGCTTCCGTGTGGGGAGCACTTTTAAATAGGATGTTTGTTGTATTGTGCATTGCATCATCCAGCGCCTAAGGAGTGCTTAGAGGTATGCATCATTTCTAAGGATCGTTAGCTGTATGAAAATGCATATTATGAATTGGTTGTTGATTGGTAAATGTAGGTTGTGGTTGAGATCCTGTTGTATAGTTGGTACGCCGTGCAAATACAAAGGAGACTCTGTCCGAGTGTATAGAGGAACTTTGTATTTGTGGCGGATCTGTACGTCACGTGGGCCAGATTGAAAAAAAAAAAAAATTTGGTACATCTTCCGTAACTCTGTTTCAAAATGGTAATGAATTTTAAAAAGACTTTTAAAATCGGCCCCGGGGCGTGACAGTACAAATTATAATTGACAATACTAGGGCTGAAAGAAGAATTATAGAGCAATAATTTTGTCATATATATATTTTTTTTGAGGAAAAGGTAGCACGCTAGCTACTTCATTCATTGGAACGGTGAATTAAACTACATGGGTGAGGCAGCAAGGCCTCAAAAGGGGCGAAAAAAATAAAAATAAACATAAAAAATTAAAAAAATTAAAAAAGTTAACCATAATTAACCAGAGGAGGACTGCTCCCACGAGTTTGTCAACAGCGTGATCTTATACACCACTAGGTTTGGATTCGGTGGGACCGTTCGAAAGATTACTCCATTCCGTGCTTCCCAAATGGCCCACCATCCCACAACTAGTGCAGATAGCCAGGTCCTCGTCGATTGTCCACCCGGCCTAGCCAACTGTCTGTTCCAGAGAGAATGGACGTCAATTGTCCACCTGGCCTAGATCTCATATTTTATACACAATTTAAATATTACTTTAAAAAATATTTGTACTATTAGGAACACGGAGATTTCCAACGTGTCACAAATGCGACGTGGAAGTGTCACGAACGCAACGCGGATGCTAATTTCCAACGCGTCACGAATGGGACGCGAAAGCGTCATGAACGCGACACGGACGCGGCTTGGACGCCACATCATAAAATTAATTAAAAAAATAAACAGAATAAAAAAAAAAAGAACATCATATTTTGGAAAAAAAATAATTAAAAAAATATTTAGCCCTAATAAAAAAAATTATCTATCTCATCTCTATGCTCATTTTTTCTCCAACAAAATATCTAAGAGGCCGTTTGATTAGATGTAATTACAAATACAGTGTAGTTAGAGATTGTTGATACCAAAATTGAGCCGACCTAACCCACGTATGAGCCAATAAGGACACGTGGTACACCAGGAGTCGGCAATAAAGCGCCTGAAGGACAAGAAGGCGGGAACGTTTGAAGCTTGGGGTGTAACTTCCATGAGGAGTTAGCATAACTTCCATGAGGAGTTAGTATAACTTCTACGATCATGATTACAACCACTCCCCCCAACTACTTTCAACCAACTAATAATGTGGGCTATAAATAGTAACTTTGAAGCCTGCAATAGGGGTCTTGGCCCCTGCACACAAAAGACCACATTTATTTTCCTACATCTTTCTTTTCTGCATTTACCGCTTTTTCATTAGGAGTAGTGTTCCCTGTAATTTAGCACACTCGGAGTCTGTCTGCCCTACGGGCATCACTCCCCTGTTCCTGTAATTCTCTGTCTTCCTTTTTAATAGAAAGCTGTTTTATCGGCCTTTCTTGTCGATCAGATCTCGAGTTGTTCAGTCGTTCGGTTCGTCTCTCAGCCGAGATACAGGCTTCCCCTCGATATTCGGCTCATCCTGCCGAAGCGAATTTACTGTAGAGGTTTTCGAACCCGGCTGATTCGATCCCTCATTGGCCGAATCGCTTGATCCGTCGTGGGCGCAAACTTCGAGGGTCAAATCAACGGCCGCGTATCATCCCGACGCCCTTCCCGAGGAGTGTATTCTGACCTAGTCAAGGGTTGTAGAATATACTTGGAGTCTGTCTGCCTTACGGGCATCACTCCCCTATTCTCATACTCGGAGTCTGTCTGCCT
Organism: Ananas comosus; assembly: GCF_001540865.1. NCBI lineage: Eukaryota > Viridiplantae > Streptophyta > Magnoliopsida > Poales > Bromeliaceae > Ananas > Ananas comosus. The sequence goes on from NC_033636.1 coordinate 1,238,458, forward strand.
TGCGGGCATCACTCCCTTATTTGTGTACTTTTTCCCTGCGCATTTCAATAGAAAGTCATCTTCGGCTCTTCCTGCCGATCAGATCACAAGTTTGTTTGACCATTCGGCTCGTTTCTTAGTCGAATTCCGGGCTTCCCCTCTCCATTCGGCTCATTCTGTCGAAGCGAATTTACTGTAGAGGTTTTCGAACCCGGCTGATTCAATCCCTCATTGGCCGAATCGCTTGATCCGTCGTGGGCGCAAACTTCGAGGGTCAAAGCAACGGCCGCATATCATCCCGACGCCCTTCCTGAGGAGTGTATTCTGACCTAGTCAAGTGTCGGGACTTTCGGCCACCAACAAATTTTGGCACCCCCGGTGGGACCCATTTTTAGGTAAATTTATATTCTATATAAATTATGGCTGATGATAACGCCATGAATCTACGTAATAGGGTTGTTCCTAGAAATTCTGAAAGTGATAAACCTAGTGATTCAGACAATGCTGGCGAATGTCAAGCAGTTTTGCTAGTTGAAGGAGAAACTAGTGGACAGTCGGCTCATCAAGAGCCGAGTCTGACTCAGGCACTCTGCCAGATGAGCCGAGTCTTGCAAATTTTAGATCAAAATATCCATCAAAGTACCGCTCGACTAGACGCGGTGCTGGCCGCTATCACGGCCTATAATGAAAATATTGGTCGAATCAGACAATTATTTACCCGAAACGAGCAACTTTATGGGGGGCAACAAGGGCCCCTAAATGTGCTGGTGCAACAAAATCCCATCACGCCGGCGGTCTCACAGGCGCAACTGCAAATGGCACCTTTCCAGGTTGCTTACAGGCCGGCGAATATAAACGCCGGCCCTCAGTCAGAGATTCCATCGGGTTTACCTCCTTTACTAGCTTATCAGCCCCAAAATGTAGGGATTAGGGCTGGGGGGCAGGCCCATAATGATATGCAAGGAGCGAACCCTGCAATACAGAATTCTGGAGTTCCTCAAGGGCCAAATTCGGCTCAAGCACAAGCTCCGCTGTATGCTTAGATTGAGGAAGTCATTCGGAATACCTTCGGAGTAGGGGCCAGGCCGGCTATGCGGCCTGTTTTTCGATCCCCGTATCCAGCAAACATAGATACAGAGCATCCATATCCGGCAAACTGGAAAATGCCAAAGTTTGACAAGTTCTCGGGCGATGAGACCGAGAATACGGTCGAGCATATAGCTCGGTTCACGGCCCAATGTAGAGAAGCGGCCGCTGACTCATTTTTGAAACTTCGATTATTTAACACGTCGTTAACTAAAATGGCGTTTACTTGGTACACAAGTTTATCAGCCAATTCCGTCCAAGATTGGGACGAATTGGAAAGAAAATTTCATGAGCGATTCTATAGATCAGAGCCACAATTATCGGTCGCCGACTTGGCTTTATACCGACAAATGTCAGGTGAAACGGTCGAAGAGTATTTGGATCGTTTCAAAATAGCCAAAACCTGGTGTTTTATGAAAATGCCGGAATCAAAGTTCGCCAAAATGGCGTTAAATGGTCTGCATTTTAAGATAAAAGACCATTTTGAAGATAAGTATTTTTCTAACCTATTTGATCTAGGTGTTCGAGTTGCCCAATACGAGCAATTTTAGGACAATCGGCTGCAATGGAGCCGATATAAAAATCAAAGCAAAGGTAAGGAGAAATCCTTGCTAAAAGAACAGTCGGTTCATGAAGAGCCGAGCCAATAGAGTGAAAGTGAAGAATCGGCTGATGAAGCCGAGATATAGCCACTTTCTTTAAGAAGAATTTCTTGATAGGAAAACACTCGGTTCAAGAAGAGCCGAACTAATTGAATAAAAGTAAAGAATCGGCTGATGAAGCCGAGATGAATAAGCGTCGTTTTCCTAAAGCCGACCAAGACTAGCGAAACTAAAGCTTGGGTCTCGGCTGTGCTTTTGAACAGTCGATTTGGCACCAATAGTCATCCGAATGTTCATTCGAAAGACTATTGGGAGGGCATTGTTGATACCAAAATTAAGCCGACCTAACCCACGTATGAGCTAATAAGGACACGTGGTACACCAGGAGTCGGCAATAAGGCGCCTAAAGGACAAGAAGGCGGGAACGGTTGAAGCTTGGGGCGTAACTTCCATGAGGAGTTAGCATAACTTCCATGAGGAGTTAGTATAACTTCCACGATCATAGTTACAACCACTCCCCCCAACTACTTTCAACCAACTAATAATGTGGGCTATAAATAGTAACTTTGAAGCCTGCAATAGGGGTCTTCGCCCCTGCGCACAAAAGACCACCTTTATTTTCTCTGCATTTTATCGCTTTTCTAGGAGTAGTCTAAATGTAATCTTTTTCTTTTCCGCATTTATTGCTTTCTCTAGGAGTAGTTCCTGTAACTTAGATCTTTGGAGTCTGTCTGCCCTATGGGCATCACTCCTCTGTTCCTGTAATTCTCTGTCTTCTTTTTTAATAGAAAGTTGTTTTATCGGTCTTTCTTGCCGATCAGATCTCGAGTTGTTCAGTCGTTCGGCTCGTCTCTCAGCCGAGATACAGGCTTCCCCTCTATATTCAGCTCATCCTGCCGAAGCGAATTTACTGTAGAGGTTTTCGAACCCGGCTGATTCGATCCTTCATTGGCTGAATCGCTTGATCCGTCGTGGGCGCAAACTTCGAGGGTCAAATCAACGGCCGCGTATCATCCCGATGCCCTTCTCGAGGAGTGTATTCTGACCTAGTCAAGGGTCGGGACTTTCGGCCACCAACAGAGATGTATACAGTTAGAAATACAGCAGTTGCAACTACATGCATCCTGTTTGGTTGGTTGTAGTAGAAAGTAGTGCAACTACAAATAATTTGTTTGGTTGCATGTAGTCCAGAAATGATTTTGAAAATTGTATCATTTTAGGCACGGCGTTTACTTGGCTCTCTGTTATTTCTCTCGCTGAAGCTTCCTTCTCTCTGCCTTGCGACTATTCTGTTTTCAACAAGTGGTCAGTTAGGATAAATACAGATCCAGTCCACGCAGTACTGTGGGTTAGGATAAATTTAGATCGAGTCCCACAAAGAATTTGGTGGAATGCAAATATGGATATGAAAATTTAGCATTCAATATATATTCGTATCCGAATTCATAATAGAAAAAAAATATATAAATATGGATACACCCTATGAAATAAGAATCAATGTTTGTTATCTCCATCAATTCTAAATTCTACCAACAAATAAATGTTAGATGACAATGTGGACTATTTTGGTATATTTATAAAACTTTAGGGACATTTAAAAGGCAAGATACATAGTAAAATATTTGAAATTATTTAACATGATGAAAATATTTTCTTATTTGAATATGTTGATCAATAGAGGAATTCTGATTAATTAAATGACTTACACAGGTTTCATATTTAGATCTAAATCATTATATTAAAAACTTATAATTTTTAAATTTGAGCCAAACAAGTTTGACATGAAATTTTTAAATTTGAAGGGCATTTATAAAAATTATAACATGTCAGTGACCCTTGAAATTTTTAGGGGCAATTGCCTATATACCCCTGAAAAGTTTCCGATTTTCTTATATACCTCTTTTAGAAGGCTAATATTGAAAATACCCTTCTTTTGTTCCAAGTCTTTCTAATATACCCCTGGAGTTAAGCTCCGTTAGTGAGCTGCCGTTATCTCTGTAAAATTACCATTTTGCCCATTCTAATATACTCTTCTACCGTAACTAACTTTTCTTATATACCCTTTATATAGTAAATATTTTTCTTATTTGCCCTTCAAATATAAATTAATTAATTAAACACATAGAGATCGATCGCAGTTAAACCAACCTTGGTAGCTGGAGGCATAGTTAGTTAATTCGGATTTGGCAAAAATTCGGTACGGATATAATTCGGATAAAATTCGTCTTTTAATTTTTAAATTCGTTGAAAAATACGGCTAAAAAACGGATTCGGCAGTTATTCGGATACGTGATTTATACGGGTATTATACGTTCACCAATTAAAAATTCGGGATCAAATATAATTTTTATATATAATTTTTAAAAATTCGGTATTATACTATATATATTATTTTTATAATATTTAATAATAGATTAAATATATTTAAAATTATAATAAACTTATATTAATAATATATAAGAGTTATATATTTAAAAATATTAATAAATAATTACAAATTTATAAATAAAATATTATATAATAATATTTCTATATAAAAATAAAATACTATATGAATAAATCTATTAGTTATTATTATTATTATTATCATCAGAAAACACGACAGTTAATTTACAGGAACATAGTTATTAAATAATTAAGCGCTAATTACTTAATAATTGTCATTAGTGACAGGGTGATATGTACGGCTAATAGGGGTGGTTTAGACTTTAGATCGAGCACCTGGGGGACGACAACGTGGCGCACGTGCGAGGAGACCTAGCCCTCGTCCCCGTCCTCGTGCGCGTGGCCGTGGGCGTGGCTGTGGTGGTGGTGGCTGTGGCCGTGCGCCGCCGTGTGCCCGCGCATCCTGACGATGTGCACCGCGTCGCCGCCCTAGGCGGAGCCCTCGTCCTCGTCCTCGTCCACAGGTGGCTCCGGCGCCGCCGTGGTGATGGAGGGCCCCTCGTCGTCCTCTGCCGTGACGTCGGTCTCGGCGGAGGCGGCGGCGCGGTGCTTGTGCTCGCAGAACTGGGTGGCGAGGAAGTCGAGGACGAGGGTGGCGAGGGCGGCGGCCATGGCGACGAAGCCGGAGAAGGGGAAGCGGCGCCAGGGGAATCGCCACGCCCACCATCCCCGCCACTAGGATCGCCGCCATCGCCGCCAGCTTCAGCCGCCGCGTCGTCGCGGCACCCCTCCTCCTCCTCCGCCGCGCCGCCGCAGCTCCGTGCCCGTGGTTTGGGAGGTGGCGTGCGTCATCCTCGCCCGTGGTCTGGGAGGAGATGAGGTGAGGTAGAGGCGGAGGAGCCGGCGAGATGGAGGCGGAGGAGCCGGCGATCAAGTTGGGACTTGGGAGAGAAAGAGGATAATTTAAGGAATTAGCATAATAAGTTAGGGGTAAAATAGGTATTTTATATAGGTTTTAACTCTAGTATACATTTAATCCATATTTAACCCGAGTTAAGCTAACAGGGGATAACTGCTGGGGTATTTTGAAATAACGGTGGAACATATGAGGGGCATTTTAGAAAGAAAAAAAAAAGTAGGGGGTAGATCGGATATTTCCAGACGCATGAGAGCTATATAGGCAATTATCCCAAATTTTTATAAGGGCAATTGTGATAAGGATAAAACTTGTATATAATTTGTTAGTTAAAATTTTAATGGAAAAGTATTTTAAATGTTATTTTTGAAAATTTTTCATACATAGAGCAAGTAAACAAGATGCACAGTAAATGTTACCTTATCATGCTCCTTTTTCCATATTGCTAAAGGCTGATCTATTAACTTAATCCTTTTTCTTTTGGAAATTACATTTGGCCTCTCTCTTCTATAAATGCAAGTAAACAAAATAGAATCAAAAGCTATATAATTTAAGAATTTTATTTACTGCCCAAGAAATAAAGAAAATTCTGAACTTAAAGACTTAAAAATTATTTAATTATGACCATCAGCATATATTGCTAAAATACTAATAGCCATAAAGTGACAGATATCGAAAATGAATTCTTCATTTAAGGAATAATAACATATCCACGCACAAATTAATGCATGCGACTAATATGTCCTGATTCCATTAGGAAACTTAATTGCGTGCATAAACTCGTTCATTGCTTAGGGAAGATGACATATGTGAATCCCTACCACTCTCTTTTGGTCAGTTGATAAACTTAGGACATGTAATTTTGAATATGATGTCGGTTAGAAGCGTGATTTGCTCTAATACCACTTGTTGGAAGGAGAGAAGTGTTGCAGCGAATTAAACTAAAAATTTTATTAAATATTATAGGACGAAATTTCGGTGGTGGATTTAGATTGGTTTATTCAACCTAGTTTACCAAAGTTCCATGGAAGAAACTTTAAACGATAAAAAATCGTCATTCGATATTTTTTAGAATGTCGAGATTTATGGAATGTTGTGGAGAATAAAAATTATAAAAAAAAAAATTGATAAAGAAATTTTAGAATGACAGACAAGGAAGTTCTATTACAACGTCAATCTAACGAATAATTGAATTGAGAAATAAAGGTAATGTGAAACAACCGTTGTACTCTAAAAGCTTAAGCTGTTAGAGAACGGTGTTTAAACATTTTTATATTTAACACTCCCCTTCACGTCTGGGCTCGAGACTTTTTAATCGGCCCATGACGTGGGCTTGAATTAAATGGGAGGAAATTAATATGCTAGGAGCCTGGCATGACTCGAACTCAGGACCTCCTGCTCTGATACCATGTGAAACAACCGTTGTACTCTAAAAACTTAAGCTGTTAGAGAACGGTGTTTAAACATTTTTATATTTAACATAAATAAAAGTCTACTTTTCACTGAGCTTGAGACAGAGGCTCTTACATTGTATATACAAGAAAAATTAAGCATGAATAGGTTCAAGGTAATAGTAGTGACCAGAAAGTGGCTAAAATCACATACAGCAGCACTCCAGACAGTATCGAACTATAGTGTAAATGATTCATTTTCTTTCACACAGAAAGGACGAAGTTCTGGTATATACATAAAAATTTATTCGGGTGGCACTTATAAATAGTAGTAACTTTTAAAAGGAGGTTGCAAACTCAAATCAAAGATAATGGTCTGGAATATATGCTCTCGACTTCAAAATCAAAGGAGGTTGAATTCTTTTCTATGAACTTCATGAAACTTTGTCCTTCACTTGCGTCTCTTTCATTGCTAGTTGTCGTTGAATATTATGTAGCTATATCCATATCCATATCCATGTATGTTTAACTAATAATTTCCTCCTAGTTACGGATCATTCCTAGAGCAATTGGGCTGAAAATTGTCACAAGGAAAATTAATCTTCTTTGAAATTAATGAGAAACGAAATGAAATCCTCTCAAATCAAATAAATATAATATAATAGGAATCAGTTGTTCTAATTCCAGATGAGCATGAAAATCTTACATATTTTCCGATCCAGAGATCAACAATTTTACGCCGGTCTGATCGCTTGCGCGCGCGTTACAAGCAGAGCATCCCTTGAGGCAAATTAACTAATTCCTAGGATGGTAGTAAGGGAAGATGGTGTAGAAGGTTTGCAGGAAGGTGAAGATAAGAACGACGACAGCTGCGATCAAAGAAAGGATGGCCCACGGGTTGCTGAAATAGTCCCTGACCAACTTCGCCCTCCACTTGGGCCAACTGGAATCGCAGTACTTCCGCACGTCCCGGAACAACCCGGCGAGGTAGTGCTTCTCGTGATCCATGGTGGCGCACTCGGAGAGAGCTGGTTGAAGAACACCGCCAGCTCCTCGTCGCTCGCCAGCTTGTTCTCCAGGAATCCTCTCCGGTGGAGTATCGCCACGTCTGCCGGCGTGTCGATGAGGCAGTCCATGAACATCGCGTAGCTCGTCATGTACGCCTCCTCCTCCTTGCACCCGCTGCACTGCTCGAAGGCCACGAGGTTCGTGAACCGGGACAAGGTGGAGTTCTCCACCGAGAGGAATGGGATCTCGAGCACGCCGTCGTGAAATGCTACGTCTAGGAAGGAACTATGCATGTTGTTTTTCTTCGTCTCGCCCTTCTTCTTAAACGTCACTCCGGCCTCCTCGAGCTCGGTCGCGGACGGGATCGTATTCGGCGATCTTTTCTTATACGCCGGTGCTTGCGATCCCCAAATCTTTATTCGGAGATGAGAGAGTAGCGAGGCGAAGATCTTACTCGGCTTTAACCATTTGAGAACAGTGCCGCAGATGGTGCTCTCCGTCGGGTCAGTTTGCGGTGTGGGGACGTAGCAGCGGTAGTAGAGATGCAATAAGTGGTGGAAATCTTCGGCTTTGCCGGGCAAGATACGGCCGGGATCACGAATGCCTTCCGCCTCTTCGTTGGAGCTCACTATTTCGTCCTCGGGCCTCTCGACGTTTCTGCTCGCGAGGTAGTTCACGAGAAGCTCCATCAGAGAAGGTATCTCCTCGTCATCCATGCTGAACGTGACGAGCGCGAACAGCTTCTCGAGCACGAAGAGGGGGATCTGGTTCTCGAGCAGGAGCAGATCGCCGCGCACGAGCGGCAAGCTCCATCCGGCGGTGCAGACGCTGTCGACGTCCCCTTGGCTCCACTTGATGAGGAACTCGAGGATGAAGCACCCGTCGAGGAGCAGCATCTCCACGAACTTCGCGGTGCTTAGCTCGACGCGCTCGAAGTAGCACCGCCGCGCCGCCGGCTCCAGCGCCGTGACCTCGTCTATGTAGCGCTTGATGTAGTTGTGGGGGTTGCGGGAGAGGAAGTCATGCAGGTAGCGCCACTTGTGCTGCTCCATTGCGCGGAGATCGGGGCGGTCGCCGCGGCCGTAGGGGCCGATGGAGACCACCCGGGGCTCGTAGAGGTGCGTGTTGCGTTGCCGGAAGTGGGCCGGGACGCGGAAGATGGTGAAGCTCTCCGGCTCCATCGGGACGCGGTGTAAGGCGTTGATGTTCGACGTGACGGAGCTCAGCACGGCATCGCCGATGTCTATGGCGACCGTCTCTCCCTGATCCTGTGCCATCGCCGGCGGCCACATATTCTGCTGAGAACAATTGTTAATGTCGCCAAATCTCCAATACTCCGACGACATCCATTTCAGATTTTTATGGGCCGTGTAGTCAACGATCGGTCTCCGGATGCAACCTCCCGCGCTATATTACCTGTTCCAGAACCAGTCGGCACAAAGGGGCAATAATAAAGTTGTTCTAGGAAACTACTGTTTTTTCAAAAAAAAAAAAAAAAAAACTTGTCGGTGAAAACGCGCACAATTTATTTAAGAGTAATGCTTCTATATTTTTTTTTTTTCATTATCAATCATTCACGCGTATTCAACGGCTCAGATTTAATTTTTTTTAAATTGCGACCTGCAATAGTAGATCATTTTGGAAGAGGTATCGATTACCAGGTACCAAAAAAAAAAAGATATTTTTGTCTTTTACTGTATGGATAATTTAGTCATTTTACCTCTACTATATTTTCAAAATTTTTATTTCCTCTTTGTTTTCTTTTTCTCTCTCTATCTTTCCTTTCATAATTTGGGATTTCATATAAAAAAATTTTCAAATTATTTGACAATATGATCTTTTAATTTTTTTTTCTCTTTGTTTATTTGTTTAATTTTTCAAATAGTTTAATTTTAAGAAACTATGCATTAAAATTTCATTTCATACCTATTGCTTTCTAAATCTTTTTTTAATAAAATAAGAATGAAATTTAGATTATTTTGTGATTTAATTTGTTAATTAATTTTTTTCTAATTCGGTAATATTATATTCAAATTTATATTTTAAAATTTTAAGTTTCATATAAATACTTTGAAATATGATAAACAGAAATAATTGTTTTGGATTTCGGTCTTTTGGTTTAGGTTTGGTTTTGGGTTTCAAAAAATTGATCAGTTTTGAATTTGGATATAAAATTTTGAAATCCGTCAAGTTCGGAAATAAGTTTTGCGATGGTTAGTCGGATTCGAATTCAAATTTCTAACCTTTTTTTTTTCTCACCAGTAATCCTAATCTTTTTAATTTTTATGTTTAAAATTATATGTAAAATATTTATTAGCTCTAAATTAGAAAAATTCTTAATTTTTTTTAAACATATTAAATATGTTGAATTTAAATATTTGCCCACATTTAATTTTTTAAAATTAGTATACAAAATTAATGACTAAGATGAATTCATAAATTTATTAAACGTATTAAATATGTTAAATTTAAATATTTACCAACATTACAATTTTTTTAAATAGTAATACAAAATTTCTCTAGTTTAAATTTCACTTTTAAATTTTAAATATTTAATATTTAAAATTTAAATTCATCGTATTTAGAAATAGAACTGTTTCTAAAATTCCTATAATTTAAATTTAGAAACACTAAAACATTTAAAGTAGATGCCTAAATTAATGCATAATTAATGCATAAATTTGGTTAATCAATTAATTTTCTAAATTAGTGCAAATTAACGTATAAATTTACGATTTCAATTAAAAGTTTCTTTAAATGTTGTATTGTTTAATATACCAAACTAACCTTGAATAAAATAATCATTTTACTTGCTAAATATTAAAATTATATTTTTACCCTCTATTAATCAACGGTTAAGATCTTTTTTATTATTTTTTAAAAAAAGTACCGAATTATTTCTCTTTATTTAAAGTTTGGAACAATCAACTATTATAAATCGGTTAATTAAATTTTTAAAATTTTAATTTATTATATAATTTTTTAATTTGTTTGATTTTAGTGATTCAACAGTATTTGAACTTAAAATTTAGTATTATAGGTTGTTTTTTTTTTTTTTTGGAACAGTTTTGTATCTCCATCTCTCCTCAACTTTTCTCGTCTCCGGCCCAAGCTGTATGAGGCAGAAACTCGTACCACATACGGTTCAGATGCCGAGTCCAAACTAATTATTTATTTTAATAAAATTATAGCTGGGAGAATTCAAGTTTTGAATTTAAAATCAAAATTTTGAATATGATTTTAAATTCAAATTTTAGTTTCAAAACTTTCATTTTAAATGTAAATTGAAATATCAAAATCAAAATTAAAATTTGAAGTTTGAATTCAAAATTTAAATTCAATTTAAAATTTGAATTTCAATTCAAAACTTTAATTCAGCCTTAATTCAAATTCAAATTTCTAATTTCTCATTAGTTTAAAATTTTAATTTTAATATTAATTTTGAATTCAAATTTAAATTTAAAATTTTGAATTTTTATTTTTAGGGACTAAAGTGAAAAACATGCAAAGTTTAGGGACCAAAATTAACCTGCAAAAGGATGCCAAATAGGCACTAACGTGGCGATTCCATTAATTTTAACAATTTTTTTAACGGCTTGGACGTAATTGCAATAAAATCAAGAGATTAGGGACAAGTGAAAATTGGTGAAAAGGTTGGAGACCACTGGTGTAATTAACCCGCATTTAAAACTTCAAAAAATCTAATTTTATGATTTTTTGATATTATTTATCTTACGATCAAAAGATCTCAAAATTAACAATTTTTAACGGCCGATATGAGATATTTGCTGGTTTAACGGTGTAAAAAAATCGAAATCGGTTAAATTTTTGATAAAAAATTCTATTCACTATTTATATAAAAATCAATATTTCTAATGTTAAATTGAAGAATCCAATCATCCATTTTTAAGACATCGTTCGATTTTGACCGTTCATTTTATGCCCGCTTGATTGATTTTATTATGACTTCGAAAAATTACGAAATTTATTATTTAGAAGTTTCAAATACTTTAAATCATATTTAACCTAGTGGATCGTCGAATTAGAAGCTCTATCTTCGAAAACAACTTATGAGTTCGAAGGGCTCTATACTCATAAGAGTATAGTAGCCTCTCTCTCTCTCTCTCTCTGTGTGTATATATATATATATATATATATATATATATATATATATATATAATCTATATTTGAATCTTAATTTATTTTCACCCTACCTTCTACTCCCCTATTGTGGTATCCCTGATGTTTAGTAGGAGAGGTTTGTCGACAGATCTGGAGAGTGTCGGGACAAGTGCGAGTCTCGTTGGCGCGAAATAGAAGCAAAACGGACTCAGCGGGGACGCGAGAGCAGGAGTTAGCATTGGAATCTACAAATAGCAGATTTTCTGCTTGATGTACCGGTACAGTATCAGGGGTGTACCGGTACACATTTTGTACCAGTACAGCATCGGAGGTGTACCGGTACACGTCGCCCGATTGGCGAGCAGCTGCTCTCGGGTTGCCATCTATATCAGTATAGGTGCTCGTGTACCGGTACACGGGGGTAGGTGAGGGGCAGATTTGTCTTTTCATGCTTCGTTCGTATCGCTCACTCCCCCCTTACTACTTAGAGCGTAGAGGAGAGTTGAGAGGGAGAGTTTTACAGTTTTTCTTCTCCTCTCTCTTTCTATACTTGATCTGTTCGTGGAGGAGCTCGGGTGGAGTTGATTCGTCGCCGACGTCGCGCCGCGGAGTCGTTCGAGCACACGAGCGTTGTGGTGGCTACGTTGGGAGGCCGAGCGAGGGTGCGATTCTGCCGTTCTCGACGTCACGCCGGATGGGGATTAGCTATCGAGGTGGGTTAATCGTCGGTTTGTCTTCTAAGTATATAGTTGGTCAACATGTGTTGTTGTGTTGATAGATTTTGCTCGGTTCATGAATTTTGGCATATTCCATGTAAAATCTGAATTGGAGCTTCCTCGTTGCATGTATCTACTAGCACATATTGGACTGGAATTTGACTTAGGAGAAAACAACGATTATGAATTGTCATATGCTTAAACTACCTGATTTACCTCTAGGAGCCGTTGTTATTTTGTATCGCTGCAGTATCAGTGTGGTGGGTACCCCAGGTAGTTTAGATTTCACTTACCCTAGTGCTGGGATGCCGAGTGTATTTTTACAGTAGTGTTCAGACTGTTCCGGACTGTTGGGGGCCGTAGGGGTTGACGGTGGACCCCTATCGCCGTTTTGGCATCAGATTGTGCCGAGGGCACGTGACCTGTTGGTTGTTAGACCAGTTGGACCCTGTTACTTGACTTTGGCTTGTGAGAGCCTAATTGAGCTCGACAGAGATACGCTGCATACTCGGTTGGGTAGCTCCCACGAGTGCCACTCCGGAGACGGGCGTTGTGCTTTCGCGTTGGTGTCGTTCGTGCAGGTTGGACTTGCTCTCCACGGATTGCTTAGTGTGGAGGTAGCTGTATAGTCGCAACCGGGCGGGACGGGTGTGTTCACAGTCCTAGGGACGGGTATCCTTACAGTCCCAATTGGATTGGGTCAGAATTGACATTTTCTACAGTTGGTTAGTATAGAGCATGATAGTGTAGTGACTTGTAGCTGTAGATTTCCTTCCAGTATTCTTCTACTATCTTTGCTCCCTTCTGTAGACTTAGTGGGTGGACCGATGATGTTGAGGGCGGCACCTACTGAGGACTACTTGTTTTTACAGTAGTTCTCACGCCTAGTTGTTACCCTTCTTTTGCAGAGCCTTCGGTGCTGACTGCTACCCCCTCTGAGATTGGTCGTGGCAAGGGCGTCGCGAGTTAGAGCCCTACCAGACGAGCCAGAGCTAGTTGAGTACCAGCTTCAGGTAGTTGTAGTTTTTTAGTTCTTATACATACTGTCATTACTGTTTCTCGCGAGGCGAGCTTTTGTATACAGATGTTGTATGTATAGTGAACTTTTACTTGATACCAGATTATGTTTTGTTCCTTACAGCTCTATACTACTGGTTGTAGTATTGTATTTTCACAGGTACAGCTATCGCTTCGTATACAGAAAAAATTCTTTTGTATACGGCGGATTTGTCGGCGTGCCCGGGGAACGTGATATCCGGGGCGTGACACCTATCCTATGTTAGTTCCTACACATCCACTCTCCTACCCCTATGTTAGGCCAATTATACCTATGTTAGGCCAATTATACGATTAGCGACTATATTCGTCCTATGATAAGAAATACTTTACTTCAAAAGGAAAGGGCACGTATAGAAAATTTATTAGAACGATTAAAGAACATAGAGTGAGAAAGATATAAACATTATTTGTGATGGCCGGAATGATTCTTAATGTAGTTTTATATTTTTAAAGACAATTAATAATGAATGTGTGAAGAAAAATAAATATAGTATTGTAAATTTAATTAAAGAGGTATTTTTGAAAATTGGTCCACCGAAAGTAGTAGAAATTATAATTGACAGCATGCATGTAGGGTAGCGAGAAGAATTATAGAACAATAATTTTCTCACGTTTTATCTCATGTGTTGTATACATTTTAAATATTACTTCAAAAACTATTTGTCTTGTTAGGAATACAAAGAATAATTTTCAACGCGTCAGGAATGCGACGCGGACGCGGCATGAATGTTGAGTGACGCAGGTCTATGCCGCGTCCCTAAACCCTAATTAAAACTTTGAAACAAAATTAATTCCGATAGAAGAAAATATGGTATTGCCGCATCATAAACCTATATTTAAATTTCGAAGTCTAAATATCATTGACTTTGTGAGGACTGAGATTTTGGCAGTGTAGCTAAACTCTCTGTTGACGATATTTTTATGTGTAATTTAATTACATAAGCACTCGTCAAGTTTCAGAAGAAAACGAGTTAGAATGAAGAAGTTATGCGATAAATACTATTCACTTAAGTGAATAGTAACTCCGATTTTTCGGAGAAGCCACGAAGTAGAGTTGGCTTCTGGCGCGTATCGGACTCCTTTCATAGCAGTCCAATAGCTCGTTTCGAACGGTTCAGCTATTCTGGAACCATTCGCGTTGACGGATTTTGGGTTTGAAGCACGAATTTCGAGAAAATCGGAAAATACATGTTTTATATGTATTTGTGTGTTACTTGTCTGTTGGAGAGAGTGAACGGGTTTCGTCGCGAATCCGTGACCGATCGTGGCGAAATGAAATGGTAGGTTTATTGTCTCCATTGTGCTGATCGCACTGGTACGATCCGTTCGCAAATCTGACGGACGGATCGCTAGATGTCACACGTTGATCAAGGAGGGGTCTTTAGTGGCAAAACGGTATTTTTGCGAAAACCTCGATATTTTATGTACCGAATCACGCGAGATCAGACGTGGAGGTGCGTACACGTGATTTACTCGCGCTGTGATGGGCTGGGTTGCAAATAACCAGTTCCGGAGGACTTTGGTGCAAAGTGGCATACGGTATATAATATGCCTCTAGGGTTTCTATGCACGAAACCCTAGATCCGGCCGACCTAGTCCCCCAGCTATGCCCTAGGTAGCATCAGCAGGTCTCAGCCCTAGCCATGCGCATGCCCCGGCCGCCGGCAAGCTGCTTCGGCCATCGGAAAACCACCCTCTCCACCTTCATCTCCACTATTCTTCATCCTTCCTGGCCGTGGATCACCCAGAGGTCATCCACTCTCCGCGCGCCGCCATCGCCGCCCTGGCAGGCTGCAGCCAGATCTGGCTAAACCTGGCCGTGGAGCTTCAGCTCCGTCTTGGTACCGTCGCTGCCACCATGGGACGGCCGAGCTGCCATCCCTGGAGCCCCGGCGACCTCCGCCGGAGGCCCATACCGTCTGCGCGCGTCGCCGGCGCCGACCATGCTCTCGGCAGCCAACCAGGTCCTACCTTGGCCGAGCTCAGCCCAGCTCGAGGCTCGCGGGCTGTCGCCAGCTGGATCCGGCCGCGCTGCCTCCCTGTGATCACCGGCGACCTCCCGCGTGCCATCGCCGCCATCCCTGCAGGCCGCCGCCGTCGCGCCCCTTACTCTCTGCGGCCACCCTTGGCCAGATCGGGCCGAGCTGAGCTCATCTCGTGGCCTGTGTACTACTGCCTCCATGCACCGGCCGCACTGCCTCCCTCCGGCCTCCGACGATGCCTTGCCGTCCCCCGGAGCTCCCCCAGCCGTCGCCGTGGCTGCCGCTGCCCTCCAAGCCCGAGCTAGGCTCGTGTGGGCTCGGGATGCTCCAGCTCCATCACCGCCGCCTTCCGTCGTCGGCTCGCCCGAGCGCCGGCCTCCCCTGGCCGGCCGCACCTGATTCCAGATGGTACCCCCGTCGTCGGAGCTCCTGGTCGACCGGACTCGGCCGTGCTCTCCACGAGTTCGCGCGGCTAGGGCATCAATGCCCGATGCCGCCGCCGCCCTCTGTCGCAGGCTGATGCTCGCCCCGGCCTTCCTCTGTCGCCAGCAACCCCTCCCTGCCAGCCTTCCCGCCGTTCGGCCGCCGCCGGCCAGCCCTAGCTCTCATCTGGTCGGTAAGCAAAGTTTTTGCTGTTCTGCGCATTATTTCGATTTGGGATCAATGTTCCGGCGACTCGAGGCTGTTCTGATGCCTCCGGAGGTGAGCACGGTGATCGTCGGTCAGTTCTGATCACAGTGCTCACCTCATTTAGGGTTAAAGAGCCCCGGATGAGTGTATTAGAAGCATTTTTAGTTTCAGCGAGCAATTTCGCTGAAGTTCGCATCGCTCACACGCTTGCCACAGCCTCCGGCATGCCGAGACCTGACAGCGGGTGTCCTGGCTTGATTGATTGAACATCGGTTTGCACTGTCGAGCCATAAAACCTCGAAAATTGCATGAAATAATGCGATTTCATGTAATCGGAAGGGTTTTTATGAAATTGTTTATATTGTGATCACTGTGGGCAGCGTGTGCGGGCTGCGGGCAACATCTGGACTGATTGTCCAAGGCCCGAGACCTTTACGGTGATCGAAAATGCTTTTCCCGTACGTTTGTCGGCAAAATCCGCCGACGGAACACGGGTTTAGTTCGGAATTCGTCCGACGGTGCTTTGTGATGATTTGCTATGTCGCTGAGCCTTGTTGGCTGGTCACTCGCATCATTTCGAGGGTTCGGAAATGACGGGTGAGTGACGGTGGGTTCTGGTGTCGAAATAGACACTTTCGGAAACCCGGATCCGAACGATTATCCAACGATAATTGTTTGGAGGCAAGATTTTGTGTTTGCTGCCAGGACACACAAATAGTAGTGTTTGATGGCAGCGGGTGACTCGTGGCACAAGTCGGTGCATTTTGGGACTGTTCGTGGGTCCCGGTGGAGTCCCGATGCCATTTTCGGGACTTCCGACGTGTTACGGTAGTCGGTTTTGGGGAAACCGATTCTTGTGGGTTTATTTGTGGGGTTATGCTTTTAGGGTTTCTTAGTTGTGGGTTAGATACTAACCCGGTGGACCTTCCTTAGGTCCGGTTGACTTTCTTTTGCAGTCAGGAGACAGGCGCGACATTCGTACAGGTGGGTACTTCGATCCGACGTCGGTACAGTGGTGCACGCTCGGTGATGGTTTCTTACCCTTGTTCTTTTGTTATTATCCATGCATATACTATATGTTGAGCTTTGCACCTCTATTGTTTACATTACACTCTACTCAGATGTTCCCATGCTCAGTATCAGGTGTAGGAGTAGAGTAGTCTATCTATTTGTGATACCTATGACCTGGTTGGTCGATTCTCGTACTTCGTATTAGTGACCTGGTTGGTCGATTCTTGTACTTCGTATCAGTGACCTGGTTGGTCGATTCTCGTACTTCGTATTAGTGACCTGGTTGGTCAATTCTCGTACTTTGTATCAGTGACCTGGTTGGTCGGTTCATGTATGTCGTATCTGTGACCCATTGGTCGGTTCTTGCATCTACACTTTTGTTGACCCTTAAGCAGTATTTGCATTGATCGCCCGATACTCGTCGCATTTCACGAACACTAGCGGTCTGATCCACCGCAAGGGGTGTTCTTTTCCGAAAAAGTGGTTGCAAGTGTCAACCCGCGAGCCCTAGAGGGGTTATATGCATGGTTGAGTGGCAGTGGTATTGTCAGGAGGTTTGCGGTGCGGACCTCCACGGCACAGGCTTGAGGTTTGCGGTGCGGACCAACAGAGCAGCAAATTCCAGATTAGGTATATTTGGTCTATACTTCCGGTTGACGCATATGTCTATAGTAACAGTCGTTGCATGCATACTTACAGTTCTTGCCTTACAGTTGTCTTACTACTATAGTATATATCCATGTATGCTTTTTGTTTTAGTTACAGTAGCGGTAGCCGTTATTCTGTTATAGTTCTACTTTCTTTCAATTTATTGCTACTGTATTCAGTATATATACTCATTACCTTGTTTATCTCTTCCTGATCCGGTGAGAACTCCTCGCCTTCATCGGCTTGCGGTACCCACTGGGATGGGAGACATGTTTACATGTTCTCACCTCCCCCATCATTTTTCAGGTATTGCGGGCGGTGAGGTTGAGACGAGACGTGAGACACGTGGATAGCTATCGATAGAGCTTCTGACCCGGTTTGTATAGTTTAGTTACTACTTTCGTTATTTCTGTTGATATGACTTAGACATCTATATGGTTCAGTATTTCATTATGTATAATTATTCAAGATTTCAGTTGGTTTTCCGAATGAGATAAAGATTTCTGGATTTTTGTAAAAAGGAAAGGTTTTCTACCCCTCGAGGTAGCGTGTTTTAAAAAGAAAAGGTTTTCGTGTGGGAAACAGCTTTCAAAAGAGTTTTCTCGTGGTTTTCTTGAATTAGTATTTCAAAATAAGTTTCTGGGTAGGAAACGTTTCAACTGATAGTTGTGGATTTATATTCAGATCTATGTTTATGAATCTGTAGTGAATGGTGTATGGATATTGAATGTATGATTACTTGTATATTCATTTAGTTGTGGTTGTATCCTGTTTTACATCTTGTACTTATGCAACGCCTTACAAATACAGGGAAGACTCTGTCCGTGTGAACAGTGGAATCCCTGTATTTGTGACGGATCTGGCATATCCTGAGGTCAGGTTTTCAAAAAAAAAAAATTTCTAGTCACTTCCGCTATATTTTCAAACTGAAAGGGACCCCGGGGCGTGATGGACTTACTCAAATCAAACAAAATGAATGATTGAGTAATAAAATCAAACTTTTGAAAGTTTGGTTAACCAGATCAAAAGTCTATAGTTCAAATAAGTTCTCTACGTTTTTACATTAATTTTTTAGGTAAAAATATGCGGCACTTATCTTAACTATATTGATTCAACAAACCATCTAAAATTTTAATTTTACTATCTAATATTTCTATTTGTTTGATTTGAATTAGTTAATGGCATTTTGATTTCAAAATGTGATATATTGAACCTTAGCAAATTGGCAAGGTTACAGTATAAGTTTATGTTTGATTGAGTTGGAGACGTTTTGCGTAAACTAGATGTAAAAACGGACTTTAAAACTCAAGATTTATATTGTAGAGGACTAAAGTGGAAAACCTAGTTATATAGGGGCTTGTGCGCAATTGTGTTTACTTAAACGGTAGAGTCCACGTGCTCTTCCATCCTCATTCTCTCTTTTTGTTATTTTTTTTATTATTGCCAAGTGGTGAGCTGTTGTGAGCTAATTAATTAGCAGGGTAGCATTGGTTTCGTTCTTGCGAGCGAGCGAGCGAGGCGAGCGAGCGTGCCAGTCAAGTGCGTGCGTCGTGGTAGCGCCGTTGGAGGCCGGGCGAGCGCGGAATTTCTTCTCCTATCGACTTCTCGCTGACGTGGATTAGCTTTTGAGGTGGGTTAATGATATGCTTACCGGATTTTTCAGATTTTGCCTCCTAAACCTATATGTAACAGCATGTATTTTTCACTGGGTATAGCATGTTTAGTAGCTCGATTCGTTAATTTACTTTGTTCGTAAATCTGAATTGGAGCTTAAAATATTCACTAAATTATATATGTTGGACTTGGAATTGACTTAGGAGAAAACTGTAGGTTCAACATTGTCATTTGCTAAAACTACCAGATTTAGCTCTAGAAGCCATAGTTTGGTTGTATCGCCGTAGTTTGTGGGCGGTGGATATCCAGAATAGTGTAGAATAATTTTACGCTCGTGCTGGGATGCCGAGCTTATTTTTACAATATTGTTCAGACTGTTCCAAATTGTCGGGTGCCGTTGGGGGTTGACGGTGGACCCAGATTATTGTTCTTGCATCAGATTGTGCTGAGGGCACGTGTGTTTTGGTTGTTAGATTAGTTAGACCCTGTTTACTTGACTATAGCCTGCGAGAGCCTGATTGAGTTCGACAGAGACACACTTGCATACTCGGTTGGGTAGCGCCCGCGAGTGCCATTCCGGAGTTGGGCTTTGTGCTTTTGCGTTGGTGTCGTTTATTCCTGGTTGGACTTGCTCTCCACAGACTGCTTAGTGTGGAGGTAACGGTATAGCTTCGACAGGCGGGACAGGTATGTTCACAGTCCCTGGGACGGATATGTTTACAGTCCCTAGTGATATTGGGTCAGGATTTCCATTGTTCTACAGATTGTTGGTGTTAGACCGAGATGTATAGGTGCATATAGCTGTAGATTTATTCCAGCTTTCTTACTGTACTTGTTTATATCTGTAGACTTAGTGGGTGAGCCGTTGAGGTCGGTAGCGGTACCCACTGAGGACTACTTCTTTTTGTAGTAGTTCTCACGCCCAGTTGTTGGAATCTTTTGCAGAGCCTTGTTCTTCGGCTACTGCTGCTGCTGAGTCTGATCGTGGAAAGGGTGTTACGAGTTAGAGCCCTTCCTAACGAGTTGCTGAGCTGGAGGAGGACCAGCTACAGGTAGTTGTAGTTTTTGAGTTCATATACATACTTTTGTTTTAACTCGCTAGAGCGAGTATGTTGGTTCACCTGGATGTTTGTATGTATAGTGAATTTCTGTTTTATATATCTCATTTCTTTTAGCAGCTCTATACTACTGGTGGTAGTATTGTATGATTATAGGTATAGCTATCGCTTCGTATACAGGAAAAATTTCTTTGTATACGGCGGATTTGTCAGCGTGTCCGGGGAAACGAGTAATCCGGGGCGTGACACAAAATTTGAATGCATTATTTATCTTTATAAGTTTACTTGGTATGTTTCATATAATTCTTACAGCTATAAATTTATTAAAGTAATAATTAACTTAAATTTTGAAGTCAAAAACTATTGATTGATTCAAACTAAGCAAATTGAAAGATTAAATAATAAATTTTAAATTTTAAAAATTAAATAGTCGATTTAAAATAATTTTTAATTTAGATAAATTTTGTTTGTTTTTACCATTTTTTTATGCATATATGCATATATTTCATAAGAAGATAACAATGGAACTGGTGCAGTGTTGTCAACGTAAATAAAGCAAGTGAATCAGGAGTGCCGTTGATTGTGAGAAGTGGGCCGTAGATGGTTCAATGACGTTTCTGGTTAAGATCTTACAGATGTTGGTTGGGTGAATAGGAGCTCTCAACAGGTCCTTTTGAATGTGGTCCATTTTTAGAATACTTAAAAAGAGTCGGATTTTTTCGAGGTTTCAACTTTTCCACCTGTTCTAGTCTTAAATAGTTCAGTTCTGATAATAGACAAGGCATCTATTTCTTAACTATTGTTGGTTTCATGACCATTGATTCAAGAACCTCATGTTAACACATTTGAGTTGAATTTTTCCATTCCGAAGGAATAGGATTATATCTTATTCACTTCTTTTCTTTTTCCTCGAGTGTCTGCCGCGAATGAATCGGCCCCACCGTAGGTGTTTCTAAGATGAGTAGTCATTCATGGTACAGATTAAATTTGTTTAAATTTTATTTTGAAATCAGGATTATAGGTTCATGGCTTCCAACAGACTCAAGAATCTACTGTTAATTACCCTACACTTTTAGTGTTAAGGAACCATCGATTAAGAGACCAAATTTAATGCTGATAATAGAAAGAGACCGTAGTATAAAGATGAACTTGAATTGATATAAGTTTCAAGTACATGGCTTAAGCAAGGGCATACCCCCACTGTACATTAATAAAATGCTCAGTTTATGGACTTGGCAGTCATTTACTCGGTTTGAGTTGAGTTACTCAGTTTAACGACATGACTGTCGGCTTGATTTGAGTAGCTCAGTTTAGCGACGTGGCAGTCGGCTTGACTTGAGTAGCTCAGTTAACGACGTGGCAGTCGGCTTGAGGCTGAGGCACTCAGTTTAGTGATATAGCGGTCGGTTAAAGTAAGTTGAGGTTGAGGTGTTTAGTTTAACGACTTGGCGGTCGGCTTGAGGTTGAGGTGCTCAGATTAACGACATAGCGGTCGGCTTGAAATTGAGGTGCTCAGTTTAATGACATGACGGTCGAATTTAGTTTTGTTGCTCAGTTTATCGACATGGTGGTCGGATTGAGTTTGAGGTGTTCAGTTTAATGACATGGCGATCGGTTTAAGTTTTGGTGCTCAGTTTATCGACATGGCGGTCGGATTGAATTTGAGGTGCTCAGTTTAATGACATGGCGGTCGATTTGAGTTTCAGTGCTCAGTTTACCGACATGGAGGTCAGGTATTCAGTTTAACGATTTGATGGTCAAATATTCAGTTTAACGACTTGATAGTCATATCTGAATTTGATTTGCTCAGCTTAGCGACTTGGTGGTCGACTATAATTGAGATGCTCAGTTTAGCGACATAGTGGTCGGTTTGAGTTGTGGTGCTCAGTTTAATGACATAACGGTCGACTTTAGATTGAGGTACTCAGTTTAATGACATGGCAGTCGATTTTATATTGAGTTGCTCAGTTTAATGACATGGTGGTCGGTTTAAGTTTTGGTACTCAGTTTAGTGACATGGCAGTCAGCTTGAAGTTGAGTTGCTCAGTTTAACGACATGGCGGTTGGTTTGAAGTTGAGATACTCAGTTTAGCGACATGACGGTCGGCTTGAAATTGAGATGCTCAGTTTAGTGACATGGCAGTCAATTGAAGTTGAGATGCTCAGTTTAGCGACATGGCGGTCGATCGAAGTTGAGATGCTTAGTTTAGCGACATGGCGGTTGGTTTGAGTTAAGTTGCTCAGTTTAACGACGTGGTGGTCGGCTTGAGTTTAGTTTAACGACTTAGCTGTCGTTTGAATTTGAGTTGTTTACTTTAACGACTTTGCGGTCGTATGAGTTTAGTTTAACGACTTTGCGGTCGTTTGAATTTGGAATTAGTTTAACGACATTACGGTCGTTTGAATTTGGGATTAGTTTAACGACTTTACGGTTGTTTGATTTGACTAGTTTAGCGACTTTGCAGTCATTTGAATTTGGATTTAGTTTAACGACTTTACGGTCGTTTGGATTTTATTTGTGGACTTTGGGTTTTGGGTTTGATTTGTGGACTTCGGATTTTGGTTTTTTATTTGTGGACTTTGGGTTTTAGGTTTAGTTGTGGACTTTGAGTTTTGGGTTGGCTTGAACCTTTTGTATTTGATTTGAGTTGAGCCGCCTTAGGTTTTCACTTAGTTTGCTCCTTCCGAATTTGGTTTGGGTCGACCGTTATGCCTTGGTTCAGGACCTGTTGAGACTTGGTTTAGGTCGAACCCTTATGATGTAGTCCAAGATCCCTTTGAATTTAATTTGGGTCAAGCCCTTATGGTTTGGCTCAACTTGGATCTTTAGTTTGATTCGAATCGGACCTTTATGATTTGGTTCGAGACTGGTCTACATTTGGTTCGGGCTGAGCTCTTGTGGTTTGCCTTTGCTTGAAACCTTTTTGCATTTGGTTTGAGCCGAATCACCTATTGCTCTCTCCAGGTTCACTTTAGAGTGAATCAGTTTATACTTGATTCGGCTTGCTGCGATCCTCACATGGTTCGATTTGAGTTGAGCTTGCCCTTTGATTTTGATTTAGGATCAAACTGGTTCATGGTTCGACTATGAGTTCTGTTGGCTTAGTTTGAATCTCATATAGTTCAGTTTGAATTGAATCGGCTTGTATTTCGGTTTGGCTTGGTTTGGACCTTCTATAGTTTTGTTTGGTCTGAACCGACTTCGAATCAAGTTGAAGTAGTTCGACTACAATTGGCTCGGCTCGAATCTCCCATACATCTGTTTGAGTTGAATCCAACTTATGTTTTGGTTTGGTTTAGCTTGATCTTCATGTGGTTCGGTTCAGATCGGATCCACTTCGGTTCGAGTTGAATCTTCTATGGTTCGGTTCAAATCAGATCCACTTCAGTTCAAGTAAAATTCTTTGCGGTTCGGTTAAGATCAGATCCACTTTTGTTCAAGTTGAATCCTTTATGATTTGGTTCAGACCGGATCCGGTTCGACTCAATTCAGATCGGATCCGCTTCGGTTCAAGTCAAATCCCTTATGATTTGGTTCAAACGGGATCCGGTTTGGTTCAATTCGGATTGGATCCACTTCGGTTCAAGTCGAATCCCTTGTGATTTGGTTCAAACGGGATTCGGTTCGGTTCAGTTTGAATCGGGTCCACTTCGGTTTAAGTCGAATCCTTTACGATTCGGTTCAGATCGGATCCATTTGGGCTCAAGTTGGCCTTTATGGTTCGATTCAGATCGAACCCATTTTAGTTCGAGTAGAATCCTTTATGGTTCGGATCGAATCGGATCTACTTCGGTTCAAGTCAAATCCTTTGTGGTTCGGTTTGGGTCGGATCCACTTCGGTTCAAGTTGAATCCTTCGTAGTTTAGTTTGGGTCGGATCCACTTCGGTTCAAGTTGAATCCTTTGTAGTTTAGTTTGCGTCGGATCCACTTCGGTTCAAGTTGAATCCTTTGTAGTTTAGTTTGGCGTCGGATCCACTTCGGTTCAAGTCGAATCCTTTATAGTTCGGTTCTGATCGAATCCGCTTCGGCTCGAGTTGAATCCTTTATGGTTCGGCTCGGGTTGGATCCACTTTGGCTCGAGTTGAATCCTTTATGGTTCAGTTCGGGTTGGATCCACTTCGGCTCGAGCTGAATCCTTTATGGTTCGGTTCAGGTCGAATCCCTTATGATTTGGTTCGGACCGGATCCGATTCGGTTCAGTTCGGATCGGATCCGTTTAGGTTCAAGTCGAATTCCTTATGATTTGGTTCGGACCGGATTCACTTCGGTTCAAGTCGAATCCTTTATGGTTCGAATCCTTTATGGTTCGATTTAGGCTAAACGGACTTGTAATTGGTTCGACTTGGCTTGGCTCGAACCTCCTGTGCTTTTGTTTGAGTTGACCCGTTGACCCGGCATATGCTTTGGTTCGGTTTGACTTGGAACCCTTTTGTGGTTCAATTCTGTCACGCCCCGGGGTTCTTTTTAGTTTCAAAATACAGCGGAAATGTCTGAAATTTTTTTTTTTGAAAACCTGACCCCAGGGTATGCCATATCCGCTACAAATATAGGGGGTCCACTGTTCACACGGACAGAGTCTCCCCTGTATTTGCACGGCGTCGCACAAGTACAAGATATTTAACAGGAATACAACCACCACTAAATGAATATACAAATAATCATACATTCATACATTCACCATTCACATTAATATTCACATTCGATATTTAATCATAAATCCACATTTATTAGTTAAAACGTTTCCTACCAGGAAACTGATTTTGAAATACTAAGATACAAAATCCACAGAAAAACCTTTTAAAACTGTTTCCCACACGGAAACTCTTATCTTTTGAAAACACGCTACCACGAGGGGTAGAAAACCATTTCTACTTTATAGAAATCTAAAAGCGTTATTATATTCATAAAACTAACTGAAATCGCAATTATTCACATGTGATAATAAAATTGAACTATAATAATAATCTAAGTCATTTATTTGGAGAACTGAGATAGAAGTTTAACAAATGACGGGACGATGGCTCTAACGATCACTAGACGCGCTCCTCACGAACCGTCCCATTCGGACCTGCGACATTACCTGTAATGGGGGCGGGGGGTGAGAACATGTAAACATGTCTCCCCTCCCAGTGGGTACCGCAAGTCGACGAGGGCGAGGGTACGCACCAGCAAAGGAGGATAAGCAACAATATGGGTAAATGAAATACAGTAGCAACGATAATAAATGAACATGTATATACATATAAAATAACAACTACCGCTACTGTATGTATACATCAACGAACAACGAGTCCAAAGTACCTAATCTGGAATAATCGTATTGGTACGCAACACCTCAGGCCCATGCCACAACTGTTCTGAACAGAAACAAGCCATATTGGTCTGCAACACCTCAGGCTGAAAGCATATAAACAGAAACAAGCCATATTGGTCCGCAACACCTCAGACTGAAAGCATATAACCTCTCTTGGGCTCACGGGCTGGCACACCCAACCACTTTTTTGGAAAAGAATACCCTTTTGCGGTGGATTAGACCGCTGGTGTTCGTGAAATGTGTACGAGCAGTGGCGATCGATGTTGATATGCTCAATAGCCAAGCATCGGCAACTAGTCGACAATCCAACCCCTCGGGGTAAACCGACTGTAAGGTTATCCAATAATCCAACCTACCAATAAGGTCACTGATACGAAGTACGAGAACCGACCAACCAGGTCGCAGATACAAAGTACGAGAACCGACCAACCGGGTCACGGATATCACCAAACTCCTCTACTCTAAACATGACACGGGATATGCAAAATACTAAGTAGAGCATCAAGGAACATAGTGAGATACTAGGCTCAACAGATATCACATGTAGATAGAACTACTCTACTCCTACTCAGGATACTAATCATGCAAACAGTGAGTAGAGTATAATAGAAACAACGGGGTGCAAAGCTCAATATATAATGCGATAATAGCAAAAGGAGAACAGAGGTAGAAGAATATCACCGAGCGTGCACCACTGTACCGACTTACCCACCTGTATGTGTCTGGCAAGGATATCTCAATTGCGGAGACGAAGCATCAGAAACAACAAAGGGTCCACTGGGTTAGAACCTAATTCACTAACACCAAATGCTAACTCACAATCCCCACTAACGAAACCACGGGAATTGGTTACCCAAAACCGATTGCCGAACACGCCGAAAGTCCCGAAAAATGCACCGGGACTCCGCCGGGACCCACGCACTGTCCCGGAACTCCCCGACTCATGATATGAGTCGCCCGCTGCCACCAAATATTATTATTTATGGAATTTGGCAGCAAATACAAGGCCTCGCATTGAAACGATTATCGTCGGCTAATCATTCCGATCCGGGTTCCCGGAAGTGTCGATTTCGACACCAAAACCCACCATCGCTCACCCGTCATTTTTGAACCCCCGAAACGACATGGGTGACCAGCCAATCAGGCTCAGTGGCACAACAATCAACCACGAGGCACCGTCGGACGCATTCCGAACCAAAAACGCGTTTCGTCGGCGGATTTCGCCGAAAAACGCTCCGAAAATCACTTTTCGATTTCCGCAAAGGATTGGGGCCTTGGACGATCAGTCCAGAGGTTATCCATTACCCGCACATGCTGTAAACAGTAACCACAATAACCATATTTGCATAAAAGCCCTCCCAAATGCATAAAATCATATTATTTTATGTGATTTCTGGGCTTTTATGGTCCGTCCACGCAACTAGAGGTCAACCAGCTAAGCTGAGACACCTGTTGAATGGTCTCAGCGTGCCGGAGGCCGTGCTCACCTATCGGAGCACTGCCGGCCACTGTGGCACATGTGCGAGCGACGCGAAAATCAGCGAAACAGCGCGCACAGCACTAAGATCGCGTCTAATACACAAACCGGGGCATCTTTAACCCTAACGGAGGTGAGCACAGTGTTCAGCACGAAGCGAGGATGATCGTGCTCACTTCCACAATCATCGGGGTGCCTTCGGATCACCAGAAAGGTGACCGAAACCCGAAACAGTGTGCTGGAAACTAAAAGACAACCTTACCTGAGCAGTGGGAGCTAGGGTTGGTCGCCGGCGGCCGGACGGCGGGCGATACGGCCGGGGAAGGGTGCGGCCGGTCGGTGGGGTCTGGGGCACCTGCTGGCTGGCAGCGGAAGGCGACCGGTGGCGTGGCGGAGGAGATCAAGCTGCGGTTTGCTCTCGAGTTCTACAGGTCAGCGGCGGCAAGGCGGCGGTCAGAGGAGCTCGGGACAACGATGACCCGTCGTCGGAGGCCGAGGGAGAGAAGGTCCGCCCCGCTGTGGGCGGCGGCGACGGGCGGTGGCTGAGATGGCTCGGGCTCGGCCAGCACCAAATCTGGGCAGCCGCAGGATGGAAGAGTCGCGGCCGGCGGCGCGCGGGAACAGCGGGGAAACGCGCCGGGGGTCGCCAGAGGCCTGAGGAGCTCAGGGTGGCCGATTTAGGGCATCCACTGCGCGCGAGTCCCGAATGCTCCAGCGGCGCGCGGGGACGACGGAGGCCGGCGGGAACGGCGCCGGTGATGGACCTCAGCCGAGGGGAACACTTCCAGGGGTTGAGACAGCTTTCCAACCTCCTTCGACAAAGAGGAAGGTGAAGGTGGCCGAGAGGGGAAAGAAAGAGGTGCTGTAGTGATTTTCCGGCGGCCGGAGCTGCTTGCCGGCGGCCGAGCGTGTGCACAGGCAGGGCAGGGCTCAGCTGGGGTGGCTAAGGTGGACTAGGTCAGCTGGGGGGCGAATTAGGGTTAGGGTTTCCATGGTGAACCCTAATACCCTATTTATACCATATATATAATTGCAGAAAAGCCCAACATAGACCTATATTTTCAGCTAGGTCCCCTGCCAGTACATGCCATTTGCACGCTTGTCCCTCGACGTTTGAGGTTTCCACGATTTACCGTTATGCCAATTTCGATCCCTTTGCAAACAATTTGTAATTCCCGAAGATCCGTCCGTCGGATTTCCGATCGGATCGGACTAGCGCGTTCAACACGACTGGGGCATCGAATCTGGCGTCTTTCGTCCGATTTGGTCTCCGATTTGCGACGAAACCAACCCTCTTTACATTCTACCATGTAACCTCATACATTTGTATATGTAAAACCAATTGAACCCCTTTTTCTCGACAATCGTGCATCAGAACTCAAATCCGTCAGTGCAATTGGGTCCAGAATAGTCGAGCCGTTGAAAACGAGCTATTGGATCAATATGTTCGGAGTCCCATACACGCCAGAAGCCTTCTCCACTTGTTGGCTCCTCCGAAAAATCGGAGTTACTATTCACTTTAAGTGAAAACTAGTGATCACGTAACTTCTCCATTCTAACTCGTTTTCTCCTGAAACTTGACGAGTGCTTATGTAATTAGATTATACACAAAAACATTATCACCAGAGGGTTTAGCTACACTGCCAAAATCTCAGTCCTTACAAGTTTAATTTGAATTGACTCGTGGTTCGGTCTATTCGATCCTCATGTGGTTTAGTTTGAGTTGAACCAACTTGTTGTTCGGTTTAGGTCGAACCGGTTCATTATTTGGTTTAGTTCAAACATTTTGAGTCTCAGTTCGATTTAAGTTGAACTAGCTTATGAGTCGATTCGGTTCATCGTTTTGGGCTTTGTTCACTGTTGCGAGTTTGGTTCAATGCTATACACGTGGTTTAACACTTGGGCTTGGTTCACCGTTATGAGTTTGGTTCACCATTTTAGACTTGGTTCACCAATTTGGTTTTAGTTTATTTTTGATCCATGATTGGTAGACCCGTTGTTGACTTGGGTTTGGTTTGGTTTGATTATATATCCAAGCCGGTTTGATTTAGGTTCGGCTCCGACTTATTTATTTTCTCCCTTTTTTATAAGTTCAAATTGAACTCATGATTATGTTGCGTTTGGTTTAAATCAAGTATTTATATAGTTGATTTGGTTTAACCAAACTGAACCCGGGTCAAGCTTATCACGAAGACCGCGATCAAGTTTAATGAACCGAACCCGGGTCAAGCCTATCACGAAGACGGCGACCCGGTTTAATTAATCGAACTCGGGTCAAGCCTATCGCGAAGTCGGCGACCCGGTTTAATTGAACCGAACTCGGGTCAAGCCTATCACGAAAACTGCGACCCGATTTAATGAACCAAATCCGGGTCAAGCCTATCACGAAGACAGCAACCCAATTTAACAAACTATATCTGGGTCAAGCTTATCACGAGAATGGCAACCTGGTTTAACGAACTGAATNTCACGAAGACGGCGATCCAAGATAAATATTTATTTTTATTTTATTTTATTTTATTATCATTATTTTTTTATCGAGATTTGAGCGTGTCGAGCCTATCACGAAGACGGCCGCACAATCAAATCGGTTGGAGGTTCATCGTCACGTCATTCGTACACTCATGTAGATCTTTCGTCGATGTTGGGGAGACAGATGTTTAGTGAATACGCACGCACGATATAGTAACAATCCAATGTCGAATTTGATCGGGTCAACCTATCACGCAGACAGTCGTATTGATCAAACCGACAAATAAATCGCTACACGTATGCACCAATCCGCCGTCGTCGGAGAAGAAGAAGAAGAAAGAGGTCATGAGATCTCCTCGTGCGCCGTTGTCATCGTCGAAGTTGTCATAGCCGCCGCCGCCATCGCTGTTCCTTCCTTCTCTCTGTTTTCTTTTTTTTTTGCTTTCCTTTTTTCTTTTTTCTTTTTTCTTTCTTTTTTTTTTTTTTGATCTGAGAGAGGGGACCCAACCCCTCTCTCTCTCTGCACGAACCAGAGAGAGGGAGAGGCGGGCCCTTCCTGTTGCCGACTTCTTTTTTTCTTTCTTCTCCTCTCCAAGAGATTTATTTTTGAATCTCGTAGTGTAATTTATAGTGATTCTAGGCCCTCTTTGTTTAGGGAAATAGTTCAAAAGAATTTGAAAAGAAGGCAACAATATTTTTCTTATCTCTTTTCTTGTTGATTCTTAGTCATCTAAGGGAAGTAGCAATTAAATAACAATTTATTTTTTTTCCCTTCTATGTCTTCAATTTGAAATTTGAATTTTTTTATCTCAAAGACAGAGGAAATGGGGTTTGGCCACTATTGGACCCATTTCACCTACAGAAAAGTTATAAGAAACATAAACCACTAGAATTCCAATCTCTAAGTTACCAAATTCATAAATAAAATCCACCCAAATTTGGCGAAATCAATCCCAATCATGGGATAGTAAACGTTCCGAAAAAAAAAAATCAATGATAATTGAATTGGAATTCATAAATTGAAGGTACTGTACATAGAAAGTGTAAATTAACACAGGGCAACCTATATTCCAGCTACCGGAATATCAAATTAAAAAACGATAAATGAAGGATCAAGAAAGGGACAGCTACATACGTATTTGCACTACAGTATTTCCAGTTTGTGCACTCGAGGTGAAGTTTGGAACCATCTATAGAAAATTTGTGTGAAAAAGAATAGCTTTTTACTTAATTAACAACAGGAAAATTCAAAAAAGAACCTCATGCTCAGATAATCAAATTCAATGTAGAATATCTAATGATTTAGTTATGAAATTATGACAGGAGCACCAATTATGAGCTTACATATCAAGCTAATAGCGTAAGTTAACACAATACATACTTAAGAGAAATGGCATGTATGTTAACACGTACAATAGATATTCAAGAGAAATGACATGTGAAAAATACAGGATAGTGATATTCGCCTCCATCAAGGGAGAATATATAGGATAGGAAACTACTGTTTTTTCAAAAAAAAAAAAAAACTTGTTGGTGAAAACACGCAGAATTTATTTAAAGTTTGGAACAATCAACTATTATAAATTGGCTAATTAAATTTTTAAAATTGTAATTTATTATATAATTTTTTAATTTATTTGATTTTAGTGATACAACAGTATTGGAACTTTAAAATTTAGTATTATAGGGTCATTTTCTTTTTCTTTTTTTTCTTTGGGAAGAGTTTTGTCTCTTCATCTCTCCTCAACTTTCCTTGTCTTTGGCCCAAGCAGTGTGAGGCAGAAACTCATACCACGTACAAATTTCGAGTCCAAACTAATTATTTATTTTAATAAATTATAGATGCGAGATCTAATATATTTAAATCTTGAAGTTAAAGTATACTGATTCAAATCAAGCAAAATTAAAGGCTGGGTAATGAAACCAAACTTTTGAAAGATTGATTAACCAAATCAAAATAGTTCATAGTTCAGATAAATTTTTATATTAATCTTTTAAGTAAAAATATACAAAAACTTATCTAAACTGTAAATTATTTTGAGTTGGTTTACCCAACATTTTAAAACTTTAATTTCACTATTTAATATTTCAACTTGTTTGATTTGAGTCAGCAAATAGTATTTTGGTTTCAAAATTTAAATGCATTATTTATCTTTATAAGTTTAGTCAGTATATACCATACAATTTTCACAACTATAAATTTAAATATTACTTTAAAAAATATTTGTACTATTAAGAACCCGGAGAATAATTTCCAACGTGTCACGAATGCGACGCGAATGTGTCACGAACGCGACACGGACACAAATTTCCAACCCGTCACGAATGCAATGCGAAAGCATCATGAACGCGACGCGGACGCGGCATGGATGCCACATCATAAAATTAATTAAAAAAATATATAGAATGAAAAAAAAAAGAACATCATATTTTGGAAAAAAAGATCTAATTAAAAAAATATTTAGCTCTAACAAAAAAAATTATCTATCTCATCTCTATGCTAATTTTTTCTCCAACAAAATATCTAAGAGGCCGTTTGGTTAGATGTAATTACAAATGCAGTGTAGTTAAAGATGCATGTAGTTAGAAATACAACAGTTACAACTATATGCATGCTGTTTGATTGAATGCACTAGAAAGCACTGCAACTACAAATAATTTGTTTGGTTACATGTACTTCAGAAATGATTTTGAAAATTGCATCAATTCAAGGTGTTTACTTGGCTCGCTGTTATGTCTCTCGCTAAAGCTTCCTTCTCTCTGCCTTGCGAGTATTCTGTTTTCAGCAAGTGGTCGGTTAGGATAAATATAGATCCAGCCCACGCAGTACCATAGGTTAGGATAAATTTAGATCGAGTGCCCCGTAGAATTTGGTGGAATGCAAATATGGATATAAAAATTTAGCATTCAATATATATTCGTATGCGAATTCATATTAGAAAAAAAAAAGAGTATGGATACACCCTATGAAATAAGAATCAATATTTTTTATCTCCATTGATTCTAAATTCTACCGACAAATAAACATTAGATGACAAAGTGGACTATTTTGGTATATTTATAAAACTTTAGGAACATTTAAAAGACAAGATGCACAGTATGAGGCAGAACTCGTACCATGTACGGTTCGGATACCGAGTCCAAACTAATTACTTATTTTAATAAATTTATAGATGCGAGAATTATATAAAATATATTAAGTAAATCTGTAAAGAGATATATTAAAATATATATTGTTGATTGATTCAAATCAAACAAAATTAAAGGTTGGGTAATAAATTGTGAAATGACCGTTAAAGTCTTGGCTCGAGACTTTGATATGATTCAAACTAAGGATCTCCTTCTTTGATACCATACGAAATAACTGTTATACTCTAAAAACGTAAGCTGTTAGAGAACGTGTTTATATATTTTTATATTTAACAAAATCAAACTTTTGAAAGATTGATTAATCAAATCAAAATGATTCACAGTTCAGACAAATTTTTTTATTAATTTTTTAATATACGGAATTTATCTAAACTGTAGATTATTTTGAGTTGGTTTACCCAACCTTTTAAAACTTTAATTTTATTATCTAATATTTCAATTTGCTTGATTTGAGTTGGCTAATAGTATTTTGATTTTAAATTTTGAATGTATTATTATCTTTATAAGTTTAGTTGGTATATGTCATACAATTTTCACAACTATAAATTTATTAACGTAAATAATTAGCTTAAATTTTGAAGTTAAAATACTGTTGATTGGCTCAAATTAAGCAAATTAAAAGATTGGATAGTAAAATTTAAACTTTAAAAGGTTAGATAGTCGATTTAAATAATATATAATTTAGATAAATTTTGTATGTTTCTTTCTTTTTTTTATGCATATATTTTATCCAAGGACAACAATGGCACGGTGCAGCGTTGTTCAACGGAAATAAAAGCAAGTAAATCACAGAGTGCCATTGATAGTGAGAAGTGGGCCTTAGATGCTTCAGTGAAGTTTCTAGTTAGGACTTTAAAGATGTGGGTTGAGTGAATACGAGCGCTCAAACAAGTCCTTTTGAACGCGGTCCATTTTCGAAGAATTTAAAAGAGTCGGATTCTCTTTGAGGTTCCAAGTTATCCACCTGTTCTAGTCTTAAAAATGGTTCAATTTTGATGGTAGATAAGGCATCTTTTTCTTCACTATAATTGGTGGTTTCATGGCCGTTGATTTAAGGAACTCGTGTTAATAGATTTAAGTTGAAATTTTCCATTTGGAACGACATGGGATTCTATTGGATTCACTTCTTTTCTTTATGGGATTCATTTCACCTATAGAAAAGTTATAAGAAACTCAAATCGAGCTATCGGATTCATAAAAAAAATCCACCCAAATCTAGCGAAATCAACCCCAAACATGGGCTAGTAAAGGTTCCAAAGAAAGAAATCAATGATAATTGAATTGGAATTTGTAGATTGAAGGTACTCAATGCAGAAAGTGTAAATTAACACATAGCAACCTACATGGCATCGAAACATCAAACTAAAAAACCAAAAAAAAAAAAAAAGGTACCCAAGGAAGGGGCAGTTACATACGTAATTGCAGTATATATTATTTCCAGTTTGTGCAGTCAAGGTGAAGTTTGGACCCATCTATAGAAAATGTTGTGAAAAAGCATCGCTTTTTACTTAACTAACAAAAGGAAAATTCAAAAAGGCTATAAAGTAAGAAATAGGTACACATTGTGATGCTCAGACAATTCAATCAAAATTCAAGAATATCTAATAACTTTATTATGAAATTATTATAGAAGCATTAATTATAGGCTTACATCATAAGCTAATAGCATATGTTAACACAATACATATTCAAACTAATGAGAAATTACATGTGAAAAATACAGGATAGTAATGTTCGCCTCCATCAAGAGACGAGATTATTGCGATTTAGATCTCATGAGTAGTGAATAGATAGATTACAACAATGCTCTTTTCAAACCAATCATTCATTGGAAACTATGAGTTTTAATACTTTCATCTTGTCAAACAGGATTTTCAATAAACTAAAATGTGGCATTTCTTTCTCTCGGTAGAGCTTCACGTCGGGATTTTGCTGTGTAAAAGGAGAAAGGTCTGAATAAATTAGAATTGAGCATTAAATACTTGAAAAGGCGATATAGTAGTGTACCTTGATATATTCATTCCATTCAGCATCTGTAGCAATTACTTTATCATGTTGACAATCCCAGCTAAACTTCGGATGATGCCTGATGCGGTTCACTATAGGATAATCACATCTATAACTATTGAAGCGCTTAAACAAATGTTTGTGCTCATACTGCAAGCTAGTTGATTCATTGAACTTGGCTGCTATGTTGCACCAAAAATCCTCTCCACCTTGTAGTATATTTTCCTCCCCTCCAATTGAAATTTGCTTCAGCAACAAATTAATCAATAATCTATCATACTCCTCGTTCCATATACCTGAAGGTCGATCTGTTATTATAATCTTTTTTCTTCCCGAAATTACCTTTGGCTTCTCTCTTCTGTAAGTAAACAAAAGAAAAACCAAAACTTGTAATTTAAGAAATTGCTGCCAAAGAAAGAAAGAATATTCTGATCTTAAAGGAAAAAATCATATATCTATAACCATCAGGAAATATTGAGAAAGCTAGTTCTAGTTGCATGAGAAATACCAATAGCCTTATGATAACACTCATCATAAATGAATTCTTCTTGCTATTGAAGTAAAGAAAAAGTATGCCACTAATATGTCATGATTCTGTTAGGAAACATGCAAAAATAACTTGTTCCTTTAGAGCCTGATCATTTGATCAGTTGAGTAAGATGGGACATGCGATTGCGAATATGAATTCAATTTGACAAATAATTGAGCTTCGAAATGAAGAGTATATAAATCTTTATCATATATATATATATATATATATATATATATATATATAGAGTCCGGCTACTATACTTTTACGAGTACGATCGTCTTCGTACTTATAAATTGTTTTTGGTGATAGAGNAAGAGCTCAATTATATATATATATATATATATATATATATATAGAGTCCGGCTACTATACTCTTATGAGTACGATCGTCTTCGTACTCATAAATTATTTTCGGTGATAGAGCTTCCGAATTGACGATCCATACCGTTAAACACTATCTAGAGCATTTAAAACTTCTAGAAATCAAATTTTATAATTTTTTGATATCATTTACCTTACGATCAAAAGCTCACAAAATTGACAATTTTTAACGGCCGGTATTAGATATTTGCTAGTTTAACGGTGAAAAAGAATCGGAATAGATTAAATTTTTGATAAAAAATTCTATTCACTACCTAAATAAAGATCAATAACTTTGATCTTAAATTGAAGGATCCGATCATCCATTTTTAGGATGTCGTTCAATTTTAACTGTTCATTTTATACCCGTTTGATGGAGTTTATAATAATTTTGAAAAATTACGAAATTTATTTTATAGAAGTTTCAAATACTCTAGATCATGTTTAACGATGTGGATCGTCAATTCGAAAATCCCAATATCGAAATTAACTTATGAGTACGAAGGGCTCTACACTCATAAGAATATAGTAGCCATACTCTCTCTCTCTCTCTCTATATATATATATATAATGGTTGGTTGAATAGTATAATCTGGCGGGTGAAAATGATTGAAGGGTAGATCTAACGGTCAAAAATTTATGAGTACAAGAGGCTCTATACTCATAAGAGTATAGTAGCCGGACTATATATATATATATATATAGAGGGGCGCAACGAGGGCCAAGAAGAGAGAGACAGAGGAGAGACGAGAGAGCAGAGAGAGAGTGAGGCTAGAATAACTATTCGGATAGTAAAACGAGCCGTTTTAGCTACCGTTTGTTTTCAAATGATAGAAACTTCCAGGAAAATTGACGAATCGGGCTCATTTGAACATCGATGCTATACCACTTGAAGTTTTAGAATCATTCAAAATCTTTTCAACATCATCTTGCTAAATGATACAAAGCCGGTTCAAATTTGTAATTTTAATGATCCGATAAGAGCGTTTCTCGTTTAAGCGCATATAAGATATTCACAAGAGTCAATTGATTTTATATAGAAAAATATCTTAAACTATCTTAAAAGCAAGATCTAATACTCTTGATCTTGTTACAAGACTCTATCATGGCATTTTTTAAAGCGAGTATCATCTTTCACGTCAGTTTATTTTCACTAGTTCACGCAGTTGATCGAATAAAAACACATATCGAAAGTCGGGCGCTCGAAATTTGATTTCTGAGGCTAAGTTTAAATGGTTTAGATCATATTCACGGAGGACCGATCGTCAACTTGTGGAAGCTCTATCATCGAAAACAAAGAGTCAAAAACGAGCTCGTTTACTACGCGATAGTATTACTATCTCAACTCATATATATCTAATACTAGTAATACCATATATAAGCCTACGCGCTAGTGATATATACGTCTCATGTATAATCAATACTAGACAGAAGGAGTTCGAACCGGGTACTGCAGCTAACGAGCGTCTTTAGTGAGTATAGAGCCCTCTTGTACTCAAAGTAGGTCTTATGACCGTATTCACGATTACCGTTTAACATCATTTTCATTCGTGTATAATTATCAAATATTTCTGGCCGAACCAAAACGCCAAAATAAGCCCATACAAGCACACCTGAAACCTCAGGTAGAGGGAGCGCCTAACTCTGGACAAACAAGCTTAGAGAGAAAAGACAGGGCATCAAGCAAACCCACATTTAACACTACAGCCGAAGTCAAACAGCGGACATACAGTTTTTCATACTAAACAAACAAGAAACTGACAACACATTTAGAGTCACGACGGAGCAAAAGAAACGAGGGACTGCTGGACCATACATCATTAAATATAAGACAGTACAGCGCCTGATCTAAGCTAGCGTATATATGAGTCCGGCTACTATAGTCTTATGAGTATAGAACCTCTTATACTTATAAGTTTTTGACCGTTAGATGTACCCTTTAATCATTTTCACCTGTTAAATTATACTATTCAACCAACCACCCACTAAACCCTAGGGGGTCCACTATCAATCTAACCGTAACCACTTTCATCCTAACCGTATATTTTTTCATCTGAACGGCTGAAAACTTATGAGTACAAAAAGCTCTATACTCATATAAGTATAGTAGCCCTATGTCACGGGATTAACGAATTTGCTCGCAAAATCGCGGAGAAAATCTTTGTGCCGTGACACCTAGCTTATATATTTATATTATAAAAAACTCAAATTCTAACCTCAGATTATGAGACTCATTTAATAAAATCCACCCAAATCAGGGAAATCAATTCAAATCATTGGCTAAAAAACTTCCAAACAAAGAAGTCAATGGAAATTGAATTGGAATTCAAGAATTAATGAAGGCCTATTCTCTATGCAGAAAGTGTAAATTAATTTAATGCAAAATAATAACCCGTAGTGTAGCCATCAAAACATCAAATTAGAAAACAAAAATTGAAGGATCGACCAAGAATGGGGTAGCTACGTACTCTCCTAACATAAAGCTGAACCTGGGCGCTGTGGCCTCAAGGTGAAGGATTGATCCATCTTGGATACCGTAGTCTGCCAGAGTGTTCTTCCGCTCCAGTTGGTGGCCATTGAAATAAAGTTTAGGCAGCGGTCCTTCGTATAACCGCCCTCTAGGAAGAATAGTGTTGAACACTTCCAGGATGGTGTTAGCGTTTTCCACCTCAAGCGCATAATTTCCATAATATTCTGACTGCACAAAGATTTTCATTTCACCATCCCCCTCGAGTCTCACGGAAGAGCTGGAATCTGCATAGCCCTTTTCCACCTTTTTTGTAGGACTAGCAAAGCTGCAAATGTAATGCACATTAGTTTATTCCTAATAAAATTTCACGAAGATCCTAAGATAGTTGTGTTGCGTACATACATGACAAACATTAAATTTACTTAGGCAAAAAGAAAAATTAAGTTAACAAATTTGATGGCTTTTGCCACATGTACAAACGATACCTGATATATAAATATATATATATTTTTTTTCTCTAGCCATCTTATCAAGCTGATATTCGGTTTCTAATGGAAATAATCAAAAAAATTGCTTCCTTTCTTTTTTTCTCTTTTCAAAAAATAAAATAAAGTTTATATTCATACTAAGTTAAAAGTTCTTCACTAAGATATAGCTAGATATAGGAATACACACAAAAAGTATTAGAAAAATTGGAAAAAAGAATCCAGTTGTGAATAAATTATCTATCCAACTAATTTAGTGATAAAAGATAAAATTAAACTTACAGACAAATGCTAAAAATCTAAAAAAAATAATCAATCCGGAAGCATCCGTCGTGCGGTATTAATCAAGAACACCAACCCAAGATACGACTGGAATTTCTCTTTCTACAAGGACGATTGTGGTGGAGGCTGACAGCGACTTTTTTAACAACTAGTAACTAAAAAAAATGTGAAAAATAGTGGAGACCGGAGGGAAGATGATAATATTTTTTATTTAATATCTTTATCCACCTCTGTAGGAACAGGGGAGGAAAATACATAAGGGATGAGAGAATCGAATGATTTCTAACGTTCGACCCACTTTCTCTCTCGTTAGGTGCAAGAAATAGAATTTGAGAATTGCCGTTGGATTTTCTTTTGCGCCAAAAAAAAAAAATATTAAATAATAAATTCAAATAAGATAAACTCAAAATTTTGAGTTTTTCTTCATAGGAAAGGAAGGGTCGACTAAATCGGCAGGTCTAACAAAAGGTACAACAAATTGTTTTACTAAATTTAGATGTCACATAACAAGGGTTTGACATATTTAGAAACCAAATAAGGGCCGGGTTCCACGCATATATGCAGCATTAAAGTATCGGAAAGGAGAGTATAAAAAGCTACTTTGAATTCAAACATGATGCTCACAGTAAAATTAACAAGAATGAACTTCCATTCTTAGGTAAGATCTTTAAATCCGGGCCTAAAATCATAACCAAAATAAAGTTACTTAATCATACTCATCAGTTTGTGCCAACACCCGCTGCGTGCACTTCAGGTGCAGCACGGAGCCGGGTTTGATTCCGCAGTCTGCCAGGGTTTTCTGCTCCTGCAACTCTAGGTCATTGAAGAAAAGCCGCGGCTTTGGCACTTGCCCTGCCCTGCGGCGGCCGAGAATCTCGACCAGCACATCCTCAATAGTGTTATGGCCGTACACTAGGAGAACGTAGTTGCCGGTATGGTCCGACTGCACCGTGATCTCCATCTCACTGGCGAATTCTGGTCCCATGACGACAGAGCCTGGCAGCTTTACTACAGATTCCGCCATCTGCAGCGTTCCTATATGTATGTATAACTAAACCAATTAAGTAACAGCAATTGCAATATCATGATGTTCACATGCAAACATTGTAAATCACTCTAATAATAATAGTTAGTACCTAATTATAGATCAATTACAGCGACTCAAGTATCACAGGCCACAGCAACTCCGAGAGAGAGAGAGGGAGAGGGAGAGAGAGACACAGGAAAAAAAATAGCGAGAAGAGGGAGGATTTACAGAGATAAGAGGACTTAGTGAGAAAGAAGAAGAATAGTTGTGACGTTCCGAGAAATTGGTCATACGGATCTCACATTTTGTGTAATTGGGCCCCACGAAGAGAGGCGTTTACTTTACTCACTGTTATTTCTCTCTCCGAAAGCTTCCTACACTACAACAGAATTAGATTATAGGGACACATATTTGGGACACTTTTAAGTAAGTATCTCATTTATGCTAAAACTTAAAAACACATCTACTAATGCCTAAATATGAAGTCCAATCTAACCAAAAATAAAAGATTACTCTACTCAACCCACCACACTGAGTCTATTTGGCCCGATTACAAACAGAAAAGAAAAAAAAAGAAAAATCAATTACCATCTTTTCTTCTCTCTTCACTCAATTCACTGAAATTCTAAACGAAGAGCCTTTACTGTCGTCCTCCTCCGCCACCGCAGCCAACGAGATAGAGTTTCGGCGGTTGCTAAATGCTTAAATAAGTATTGGTAAATTAGCAGCACTCTTTTAGGTTATAGCGACACTCTTTAACTGTCACTATATACCTAGCAACCCCACATATAGCAACACTTTTTAAAAGTATCGGTAATTTTAGCTAACAACACTTTTTTGACATGTACCTACATTTAAAAGTGTCGCTATAGACCGTTTTTGTTGTAGTGCTACCTCTTTCTAGGCGTGCTATTTTTTTTTAAAAAATAATAGCAAGCTATCTGCTTTATTTATAAAGTAGCATAAACTTGATAACAGAGGTGAAGTAGCCAAAGCCGGAAGAAAAGGAGCAAATACAACAACAAAAATAGAGAGCAGAAGAAGAGTAGAGGGGGAGAAAGAGAGGAGAGGAGGGGGAGGAGGATAAATTTACTTAGGATAAATTTAAATGGAGTCCACACGGTAGTGTAGGTTAGGAAAAATTTACATGAGTCTGAAGTAGAATTTGATGGAATGCCAAAATTTACCATCCAATATATATTTATATCGGAATTCACATTTGAAAAAAAAAAAAATAGAACTATGGATACGTACACCCTATGAAATAAGAATCAATGTTAATATAAATAGTATGAAAATAAAGTAATTTTCTATTATATTCTTTCATTTATTTTACTATAAATTTCATACTAAAATTATATTTATACCTGTTAAATATTGAATTATATTAAATAAAATATAGTTATATAAAATTTAAATCTGAGTATAGAATTTTAATTGCATTGTGTTTTATGCATGTTAATTTTAGTTCATATGTATAAATATGTATAAATATAATTATTAGTAGTGTAGAACTACTATGCTATCGGAAGCATAGGGAATCTACGCTTCCAACTTTTTGACCATTGGATAAAAAATTATACGGTTGGGATGATTGCAGTCCCCCCAAGATTGAGTAATACCTCTAGGGTTGAGTGGTCTCCACAGGATAATAGTATTAATCCAAAGATTAGAAATGATTAAAGGAGTTGATTTAAGGCCAAAAAATCGGAAGCACCAGATGCTCTATGCTTCCGATAGCATAGTAGCTCTACTCTTATTAATATATTATTATATTTAGTATATACTATTATTTGAATTATATTTAGATACAATTCTGATCTATATTTGAATCTTTATTCATTTTCACCCTACCTTCCACTCCCCTATCCTATGTTAGTTCCTACACATCCACTCTCCTACCCCTATGTTAGGCCAATTATATGATTAGCGGCTATATCATGTCCTATGCTAAGAAATACTTTACTTCAAAAGAAAAGAACACATGTAGAAAAGTTATTAGAACGATTGAAAAAAATATGGAGTGAGAAAGATATAAATATTGTTTGTGATGACAGAAATGATTCTTAATGTAGTTTATATTTTTAAAGGCAATTAATAATGAATGTGTGGAGAAAAATAAATATTGTACTGCAAATTTAATTAAAGAGATATTTTTCAAAGTTGAGCCATCGAAAGTAGTGCAAATTATAATTAACTAGGACTGCCAGAAAAATTATAAAGCAATAATTTTCTCATATTTTTTAGATCTCATATTTTATACACAATTTAAATATTCCTTTAAAAAATATTTGTATTGTCAGGAACACAGAAAGTAATTTCCAACGCGTCACGAATGCAACGTAGATGTGTCACGAACGCGACACGGACGCTAATTTCCAATGCATGAGCTAATTTCCAACGCGTGACGAATTGACGCAGATGCGGTATGGATGCGACGCGGATGCGGCATGGACGCCACATCATAAAATTAAGTAAAAAATATACATAATGAAAAAAGAAAGAAAGAACATATTTCGAAAAAAAAAATCTAATTAAAAAAATATTTAGCCCTAATAGAAAAAAGATCTATCTCATCTCTATGCTGATTTTATCTCCAACAAAACATCTAAAAGTATGGAGGTGGTAAAAGATCCTGAGAGGAGCGAGACAGAACGCTCACTTATGTGAGCAGAGCATAAGGGACTTGAAGAATACCCTCACTAACCTCCGATTGGAAAATTGACCAAACGTTTTCCACTGGAGGTGGGACCCAGGGGATAGATTCACAACCAAATCTGTATACTCGATTATTAGGTGCGGAGGTGTCGAGGATGTCACTATGTCGGCCATTTGGAGTCTGGAAATCCTTACTAAAGTTAAAATTTTCTTATGGCTAGCTCTCAGAAAAAGACTGCTTACCATGGACAATCTTCTCAAAAGAAAGTGGTCAGGATATAACATTTGCTTCTTGTGTGGGGCTGAACCCGAGACGGCAGACCATTTGTTTGGAGGATGCATGGTTAGCAAGTTCTTCTTTTCGTGCACCTTGGAGAGTGTCTCGTATACCCCCTCAATGAAGATATCAACACTGTTTGGGAGCGATTGCTAGAGAGACGTCTAAAGAGTGATGGTCGGAAGGCTCAGACACTAATGGCGGCCCCTTGGTGGATAATCTGGCGTGATAGGAATAACGCTTGCACCGAAGCGGCGGCGGAGACGCGACTGGCAAGCATCTCTTCCTCGGGCCTCTCGACGTTTCTGCTCGCGAGGTAGTTCACGAGAAGCTCCATCAGGGAAGGTGTCACGCCCCGGGGCTCAGCGGAAGCCTACCCAGTGCGTGCCCATAAGGCGTCTACAAAAATTTCGATAGATAAAATAATAATACAAGAGATCTAGTGATATCAGAGCATTGTATAACTAGTTCTATAACAGGAAAAGGACATAAAGCAGAAAGTCCACTAAATAAAAATATAAAGTAAGTACAATAGGGATCCCATAACAAGTGCTAAAAGGAGTATAAGGTGGTCTCTCTACACATGGTACAACACCTCTCTCACAAAATATAAAATGGAGGAGTAACCACCTAACGCAAAAGAACTCTCCGCGAGCTAGCTACGCGACACCCTTGCCGCGATCCCGTGCCTCCGCCGATGCCGAAGGCTCTGAAAAGGAACATAGAAACAGGGGCGTGAGAACTATTAAATAATAGTTCCCAGCGGGCAATTACTGACTTCAGTGAAATGCACCACTAGGCCCGAAACTATAGAAAAAGGGTCAGTGTACATTATAACAAAAGCGATAAATGCGCTGTAAGTAAATAAATAAACGAGTACCCAATAATCATGAAACCTCTACTTAGCATAATTTACATAAGTAAGATGCAACTACTAGCTATATGCACATGAACACCCAACATATAAAGTATGATTATGCAACTACCCAGAGTCCACAATGTAATAGTAAAGATGTCATTATTTACTATTCTAGTCCAAATCCACTTTAACAGTTATAAAGTTCACATAGCATGTTCTGTCACCAAGTCCCAATCATATAAGACCCACCCGAAGGCTGTCTGGCCTGCGCCGTGCCTAATGGCCCCGTGGTAGTCAACATCCCCACTCTAGGGATGAGCCTCCCC